>NC_052149.1:46871327-47171327 GCF_902713615.1 Scyliorhinus canicula
GTCCTGCCGGGTGAGACCACATGTGAACGGCGCTGGTGCCGATTCTACGGTGACCGGAGAAATCGGTGGAGCGGCGTCGCGTGAATCGTGCCCCCCCCCACACCGATTCTCCAACCCGGCCTGGGGTTAGAGAATCCTGCCCCATATACATCCTCCAGTTTCCCTTTATCCAGAGCACATGCTACTTCTTTAAAGAAATCTAATAAATTGGTTAAACATTATTCCCCTTTCTCAAACCATGTTGCCTCTGCCTGATTACCATGAACTTATCCAAGTGCCCCCCTATAAATTATTTAACAATAGCATTGAACATTTTCCCTACGACTAAATGGTAGTTTCCTGCTTTCTGTCTCCCTCCCTTATTGAAACATTGTGCTACATTTGCTATCTTCCAATCTAATGTGACCTCTCCTGGCAATTCAATGCATCAACTAGCTCACTGGATCCTTCGTTTAAGACCCTAGGATGAAATCCATCAGGATCCAGGCTCTTGTCAGTCTGCAGCTCCAACAACTTGCTCAATGCCACTTCTCTGGTGACTGTAATTTTCATGAGTTCCTCCCTCCCTTCCAGTTCCTGGCTTTAGCTGCTTTTAGGATGTTACTTGAATCCTCCATAGTGGATTAGACAATTAGAATGTTCTTGGTGCCATGGCCACTTCAAGAACTTTAAAGATTTTTTCCGGGGGGAAAGGAGAGGCGGAGAGATATAAAAGCCGAGGTTAGGTGGGGGCTAAGCTGCAAAGCATTGTGCAGCTACCAATATCCAACACCTTACCAGAGCAACTTCATGAAAAGTCATTGATGCCAATTAAGCTTTTCCTTTCATGACTTATTGCCCTGTCATGAGTCAGTAGGCCCATATTCGGCATGTTAAATACAGCAGAGCAATTGAAGCAATTTCACCGTACATGTGAGTTAGAAGGAAGGAGGGAGGGGATTCTGAGGTTGTGCAAGGAAAAGCAGAAAGGTTTAAAAACTTATTAGTTTTCTGTATTTTCATGGCAGTTAAAGGAAAAAAAGAAGAAAGGTTGAGGGTGAGCAGGAGTTGACCCCAAAGTGGATTGGAAATACAATTCAGTTGAGGCACAGTTTGGAAGCAGAGGGGGCTGGCAGATGGTCAACAACCAAGTCCACAACAATCAAAGAAGAAAATACAGATCACTGGGTCATAGGTAGCTTTCAAAACAGAAAATCTTGATCCAGTGGCGGAAGTAGCCATTAATTACTCATAAGGAAAATTTAAATATACTTCTTTGTTGTAACACAACAGCCTGTGGCTGAAAAATTAACACCCAAGTGTAAAGTTGCCATAGTCGCAGATGACCATAGGTTGCTATTTCTTAGAGAGCGGAGAGCTGACTGGAGGTGATTTAACGTGAGAGTCACCACACCTCAGGCGAGGGGTAAGGTTGAGAAGGCAGGGCCTTCATAGGTAACAGTAACCTCAGCCGGCACGGGAATCGAACCTGCGCTGCTGGCCTCGCTCTGCATCATGAACCAGCTGTCAGCCAAGTGAGCTACAAGTGCAGGACATTAGGTAAAAATGGTGTGCAATGTACTAACTGGGTGCTTCAGGGAATATAAATAATTGAATCTGTAAGATGCAAGAATGTTGGTACTTACGCTGGGTCATAGGGTGCAGGTCCTAAAGCATCTGGAGGATCCAGTAAATGTTTGGCAATCATTGGTGTCTGTGGTCTGACATGGTCCTATAAAACAGTCAATGGGATTTGTTTAAAGTGTTCACATTTTTTTGTGAATGGTTTGATTTCATCATAGTGTGAAACACGAGCACGGAGACAACCAATTTGGGTATCCAACGCTAGAGCATCAACATTTTTTGTTATTCTTAACACAAATTTGATACATTGCAAACATGTCTCTCCTTTGTCAGCACCAAGTGTCTTAATCCTAACATCCTCCAGTTTTTCAAAAAATTATCATTGTAAACCAGATGGTCGCTGAACAATAATGAAAATATTATGAACTGTGGGCAGTTTTGTGCTGTGTTCCTTTGCCCGGTTGGATGCAGGATATCAGCTGTTTGTGATCAAACTTTCTTTCATAAGGAGAGATTTTAATCCCACCATTCTGGGTTGGGTTTAAATTAAGATTTTTAGTAAAGGTTAGTGGAAAGGACCAAGGTATAAGATAAGTTACAAGGAAGTACATAATAACTAGAATTTTCAGAAAACTTCTTTTTTGGGATAGGATGGTGGCTCATGTTCATGCATACACTTCTATTGAAAATGTCCACAAATTATGTGCTTCCTTACACAATGGATTATGATTCAATCAAGTAAAATTTAAAAAAATTTTGATAAAACAATTTTAATGAGGTATTTTTTGGCATTGTAAAGAGTAGAATTTCAGAACGTGAAAACAAAAGGACTGTACAATAAACAAAGTACACAGTGCAATTGCCCTAACCCGTCCTACCCAGATCTGAACAATTGACCCCCTATACTACATTCCCCTAACCCTCCCCCCCCACCCCCCTGCTGACGATTAATTTTCCGCGAAGAAGTCGACGAACGGTTGCCACCTCCGGGCGAACCTGAACATCGACCCTCTCAAGGCGAACTCTATTTTCTCCAAACCCAGAAAACTCGCCATGTCTGACAGCCAGACCTCCGACTTCGGGGGCTTTGAGTCCCTCCAAGCTAGAAGTATCCGTCTCCGGGCTACCAGGGAAGCAAAGGCCAAAACGTTGGCCTCCTTCGTCCCCCGGACTTCCGGGGCCTCTGAAACCCCAGAAAACGCCACCTCCGGACTCATTGCCACCCTTGTATTCAATGCTCTAGACATGACGTCCTCGAACCCCTGCCAGTATCTCCTAAGTTTTGGACATGCCCAAAACATGTGGACATGGTCTGCCGGTCCTCTCAGACACTTTACACACCTGCCCTCTACACCGAAGAATCTGCTCATCCGGAACACTGTCATGTGGGCCCGGTGGACGACCTTAAACTGAATCAGGCTGAGCCTGGCACATGTTGCGGTCCCATTAACCCTGCTCCTCCCACAGGCCTTCCCCAATCTCCACTCCCAACTCCTCCTCCCATTTATGCCTCAGCTCCTCAGTCTGCCTCTCCTCTGCCCCCTTGAGCTCCTTGTAAATATCCGAGACACTTCCCTCCCCCACCCATCCTCTAGACACTACCCTATCTTGGATCCCCCTTAGTGGCAGGAGTGGAAAAGGTGGCACCTGCCTGCGCAAAACGTCCCGCACCTGAATATACCGGAATTCATTCCCCCTCGTCAACTGAAACTTGTCCTCCAGCGCCATCACCAATGCCCCCAGACTGGTGCCTCTATATGAGGCTGCGTCCAGCCCCCCCCCCCCCCCGGCCAATAATAGTTGCTGAAATTCGGCAGTGCAAGCCCCCCCTCCCCCCCGGTTCCGCTCGAGCATCACCCTCTTTACTCACGGGGACTTGCCAGCCCATACAAAGCCCAAAATGATCGTGTTTACTCTCTTAAAAAAGGAACGTGGAATGAAAATGGGGAGACACTGGAACACGAATAAGAACCTCGGGAGGACCGTCATTTTAACTATCTGAACTCTCCCAGCTAACGACAGCGGGATCACATCCCACCTCCGGAACTCCCCTCGCATTTGATCTACCAGTCAGGACAGGTTCAGCTTGTGTAGTCGACCCCATTCTCACACCACTTGTATTCCCAGGTACCTGAAACTGTCCCCAACTAACCGGAACAGCAGCTCCCTCAGCCGGTCCCCTTGGCCCCTCTCCTGAACTACAAACATTTCACTTTTTGTCATATAAAATTTGTACCCCGAAAACCGGCCGAATTCCCCCAGGGTCGCCATGATTCCGTCCATCCCAGCCATCGGATCCAAAATGTACAAAAACAGGTCATCTGCATACAATGAAACCCTATGCCCCCCCCGGACCAGCCCCTTCCAACCCCCTGAAGCCCTCAGAGCAATTGCCAGCGGCTCTACAGCTAGCGCAAACAGCAGTGGGGAGAGGGAGCACCCCTGTCTCATCCCACAGTGCAGTCTGAAATAGTCGGAAGTCGCCCTGTTTGTCCTCACACTTGCCTCCGGGGCCTGATATAACAGCCTGACACAGTCGATGAAACCCACCCCAAATCCAAACCGTCCCAGCACCTACCATAAGTAGTCCCACTCTACCCGGTCAAATGCCTTTTCCGCATCCATAGCCACCACTACCTCCACCTCCTTTCCCTCTGGGGGGCATCATGATCACATTGAGCAATCTTCTTATATTTGCCACCAGTTGCCTACCTTTAACAAACCCTGTTTAGTCCTCCCTAATAACACTCAGCACACAATCCGCAATCCTAGTGGCTAAAAGCTTTGCCAGCAGTTTGACATCCACATTAAGAAGGGAGATCAGCCTATCAGACCCACGTGACTCCGGGTTCTTGTCCAGTTTTAAAATCAAGGAGATGGTAGCCTGCGACATCATCTGGGCCAGCACCCCTCTGTCTCTTGCCTCATTAAAAACCTTGACCAACAACGGCCCCAATATCCCGGAGAACTTCTTACAAAATTCTACCAGGTACCCATCCGGCCCCGGGGCCTTACCTGATTGCATGACCTTTAAGCTCTCTAATATCTCCTCAACTCTGATCGGGGCGCCCAGCCCTTCAACTAGCTCCCTACCCACGTTTGGGAATGTCAGGCCGTCTAAGAAGCGTCTCATCCCCTCCAGCCCCGCAGGGGGCTCCGAGCTATAAAGTTTGTAATAAAAGTCCTTGAAAGCTCTGTTCACACTCGCCGCATCCACTACCAAGTTACCGCTTCCATCCACCACTTTACCTATTGCCCCAGCCGCCTCTCTCTTTCTGAGCTGCTGAGCCAGCATCCTGCTGGCTTTCTCTCCATGCTTAAATATCACACCCCTCGCCTTTCTGAGCTGCTCTACTGCCTTATCCGTGGACACCACCCCAGCCTCCTCCGTTCCCTCAAGAGCTCCACACTTGGGGTCCCTGCATACCGCCTGTCAATCTGCAGAATCTCCGTTAACAGTCGGTCCGTTTCTGCCCTGTCCATCTTGTCCCCGTGAGCCCGGATTGAAATCAGCTCCCCTCTCACCACTGCCTTGAGCACCTCCCACACCACCGCTGCTGAGACTTCCCCCATATTGTTGACCTGCAGATAGTTTTGTATACACTTCCTCACTCTCTCGCACACCCCTTCATCCGCCAGCAGTCCCACATCCAGCCTCCACTGTGTGTGCTGGAAGCTCTCTTCACTCACGTGTAGCTCAACCCAATGCGGGGCATGGTCGGAAATGGTGATTGCTGAATACTGCGCATCCACCACCCGTCAGTAGATCCCTACTCAGTATTAAAAAATCGAACCGGGAGTAGACTCTATGAACGTGCAAGAAGGAGAACTCGTTCCGTCGGCCTACCAACCTCCACGGATCGGCCCCCCGCATCTGCTCCATGAACTCCCTCAGCTCTTTTCCCATTGCCGACAGTCTGCCCATTCTTGAGCACGACGGGTCCAGGCCTGGATCCATAACTGTATTCAAATCCCCTCCCATAACCAGCTTGTGGGAATCCAGGCCGGGTATCTTCCTCAGCACCCTCTTTATGAAATCCGCATCATCCCAGTTTGTCGCATATATATTGACCAGGACCACCTTCCTCCCTACTAGCCTACCGCTAACCATAACATAGCGACCTCCCCCATCCGAAACAGTATTCCCCACCTCAAACTGCACCCACTTATTCACCAGAATCGCGACTCCCCTGGTCTTAGCGTCTAGCCCCGAGTGGAATACCTGACTAACCCAGCTCTTCCTCAACCTGATCTGGTCCGCTACTTTCAGGTGCGTCTCCTGCAACATTATCATGTCTGCCATTAAAGCCCTAAGATGCGCGAACACTTTAGCCCTCTTCACCAGCCCATTTAGTCCTCTAACGTTCCCCGTCACCAGCCTAGTTGGGGGGCACCGTGCCCAACCCCCCCTTGCCGGTCAGCCATCCCCTTTCCTGGGCCTGCCCCCAGCCCCTGTCCCGTGCCTCTGTAGCCCCGCCTCCTGGCAGTGCCCATCCCCGACCTCTTCTCCACTTCTAAAATCAAATCCCTCCCTCATCAGCCAAGCAACCCCCCCCCAGCAACAACACTAAACTAACCCCATCCCTAATCTGATTGTATACACCCCCCCCCCCCCCCCCCCTGTGCTCCCGCAGACTAGCTCACCCAGCTAGCCTGGGTGGCCCACGGTTCCGGCGCCAGCATGTCTCCCACCTATTGTTGCCTATCTGCCCTCCCCCCGCCCCTCAAAACCATCGCCCTCATCAACCCAGCCCTGACGGCCACCCCCTTTAAGAAACTGACGCCACCCAAAGTCAGTATAAAGAAAAACAAAGCCAAACTCTCACCATAATACAGATCAAAGTAATACCACTCAGAATAATACAAAGTCAAAAATCCCCACCACCATCCCCCTCACAACACAGAAAACCCACCGAAATGGAAATTTTTTTTTACTACTTTCCCCTTCTTAAACAAAAACACAATTATCGAAGAGAAAAGCCAAAAACGAAAACAAACAACCAAATAAATCAGTGCAAACAGCATTTGATAAGAACAGGAAAAACAGTTTCTCAAACTTAGAGCAAAATGCTCTCAAGTTGGCACCAGTCCTTTCTTCCTGGCAAACTCCATAGAGTCCTCGGGCAACTCAAGGTAGTGATGTTGGTCCTCAAGCGTAACCCAAAGTCGCGCCGCATACAACAGACCGAACTTAACCTGCTCCTTGAAAAGGATCGACTTGACTTGATTAAAGGCCGCCCTCCTCTTGGCCGCCTCCACACTTAAATCTTGGTACACCCGCAAAATGCTGTTGTCCCACTTACAGCTCCGCGTGCGTTTGGCCCATTGGAGAATACGCTCCTTATCCGGGTGCCTATGGAACCTGACCACCATCGGCCCGAGTGGGGTCTCCCTGCCACGGCTTCTTCGCCAGTGCTCTGTATGCCCGATCCACCTCTAACGGTCGGGGGAAAGCCCCCTCTCCCAGCAGCTTCTGGAACATTTTCACCACAAACTCCCCGGGATCGGCCCCCCGCCCCCTCCGGGAGGCCAACAATCCTAAGGATCTGCCAAATCTCCAATTCTCCAAATCCTTTACCTTTTTTGCCAGTCCCTCAGCATCCCCACCTCCATCTCCACCGCCGTCTGGTGTTCCTCCTGTTCAGCTAACGGCTTCTCCAGTTTCTAGATCGCCCGGTCCTGGGCATTTAGCCTCCTCTCCATCATTTCCTTAATTGGGTCCAGACATTCCCGTTTCTGTCTGGCGAAGCCTTCCCGGATGACCTTCATGAGGTCCTCCGTTGATGGTTAGGGCCGAAACCCCAGGGGTGTGGACACCGGCCATCTTGTCCGCTGCTGCAGCCAACACCCAGCTCGACCCTGACTTTTTGTTTCTTCCCTTTCGATCTCTTCGGGCTCTCTGTTCCATAAACCAATATATACACCGAACACTTGTTCACTGTTTCTTCAAATCCAGCGCTTAAAAGCGCAAACAAAGTCGGGGGGAAAGGTCCGACTGTTTAAGCAGAGCGGGAGCCACCAAATGTGCAACCTACTCCCTCATGATCGCCACCGCAAGTCTTCAATCAAGTAAATTAACAGAAATCAAAGGAACGCCACCAGATCCAATGTGGAAATAGTGTGACCTTTTCGTGAAAATAATAAAAATGTCCACATTATTATTCGAAATGGTGTATTTTGTGAATATCTGATCAACTCCCTTGTTATGAAAAAAAGTTCTTTTAAACATATGCACAAATGTATTTAAATCATAGCTACTCAAACTCTCTACTGGTTCCACCAAAATCAAAGAGGCAGCAAACCTTAAAACTTTACATGAAATTAAACAAATTTTCACCAGCAAAGCAAAGAGCTGCTCTTACCATGTGAGGCACCTGGGTGTGTTGGTTCAGAGTCGGATGTGGGGGAGGGGGTGGGGGTGGAGGTGGGAGCAGATGTGGAGGTGATCTTAACCCTCTTCGCATTCGCCTTCTGTTGGCTTCACTTTTCAGCATCTCAATTTCTCCTTGCAGGTCACTCACTTTGTTTATATGTTCGCGGTGCATCTCCTGCATTTCCTTTTCCAATTCTAAACCAAAACAGAGAAAACCTTTACCTTTTATAAGCATTCAAATACAGTACTCTGGTAAGTGAAATTTTCTACAACAGCATTGGAATTTCTATAGCGCTCCTCTCACATACATGATCATCTTAGAGCACTTGGTGGACAAAGATTGTGACGCGGGGGAGAGAGAAACTAAATTTCATTCTCTTAGCTCCTGGAATGCTATACAAATACTTACTAAAAATAAAAATAATTTCCATCATTGTTTGCAAACTTCCCAACAACAAAACAAGTTCTTTTAAATAAACTGGATAGATTTGCTTAAAAGCAGAAGTTATCAATTGATTATTTGCTCAATCAGAAACATTAAACAGACAGGAAGGCTCAATTATTTTCTTGAAATTAAATCCTTTTTTCCTATCACAGCAATTAGCAGTCCTTACCAATGAGAGACATGCGGGTGTGTTGGTTCAGACTTGTCGTGGTGGCAATGGAGTAAAACATTCAACATCTTATGATTATTAAAAACCCTAACAGCACACCTCCTGAACCATAATGCTAAATCCTGTTGTCACATTTTTGTCTCAGGTGGAAATGTGTAAAATTGACAGGGAATCTATTGCTCAAGAGGAGATTGGAAGCATATTCAAAAACTTGCAAAAGGGAAGTATCTACGTATATATATATATATATATTTAAAAATCTAAAAGTTGCAAGCTATGGCAAAAGAGCAAGGAAGTAGGTGGCCATTCAGCCCATCTTGTCTGCACCGCCCCATGGATAGAACACACTACTTAAGCCCACACCTCCACCCCACCCTCGCAACCCAACCTAACCTTTTGGACACTAAGGGCTAATCCACCTAACTCTCACATCTTGGGACTGTGGGAGGGAATTGTAGCACCCAGAGGAAACCCATGCAGACATAGGGAGAATGTGGACCCGAGGCCCAAATTGAACCCGGGGCCCTGGAGCTGTGAGGCAGCAGTGCTAACCACTGTACTAACTGGATAACTCTGTCAAGGGACCGGAACAGACACAATTGGCTATGTGTCCTCCTTCTATATTTACACCATTCCAACTGCAGTGAAGCTGCCATGCATCAATTTTGTGCCTCCAAATTCCCCAGCCTGTAGTGTAGAGGAAGTCCTGTACTTCAGCCAATTCTCCTTCTCAAATTGCTATTCAGCTATAAACAAATAATAATTAGTTGTTTCCCTGTGGTATTGTACATGGAGAGTTGAGCCCAAGTGTAGTCTTGGTGCCAAGTGGCTTTAGAAGGCCCAAAATAACTGGACAGATGTAATAGAGACACAAATTTAAAGTTGTGTATTCTGTCAATATTGTTAGATAACAGTTAATGCACTAGATAATCTTGGGTTCAATTTATTTATGCTGCTGCATAGCAACTCCAGTGTCCCTTATGATCAGGTATTTATCGTAACAGCCCGATATCTAGCCATACAATAGACCAATGAGGAGAGAGGAACAATAAGATCCCTCATTCTACATATTGCCCAGATGAGACCAATTCGAAATGAGATTTATTTTATTGCAAATAACCTCCCTTTCTTTCTTCTTGGCCTTTCTTGGTTCTTCTCTCTCCTTTCTCCCTTGTCACTTGGCCATGTTTCTTTTCTCCTCGGGTACTCTGCCATCTTTATCCTTACCCCCAGTTCATTAGTGCTGCTCTGTTTCCTACTTCTGCCATGATCCCATGAATTAATGTATTTAAATAAACCCACATAAACTGTTTCTCTTACCAGTTTCAGGAATGCCAGTAGCACAAACTTTCTTTGTGGATCCAAAAGGAGCACTCCTTTTCTATTGAGCCTCACAAAGATGAGTTTTACACTTGCCTTGCAAGACTCTGCGGAGTGCCTTTCAGGTTTCATCAAGCGGTGCATTTTCACAGTTTATCTCAGTAATGTCTTGCTGTGTTACAACCTCCTCTACAATCTCCATTCCTCAAATTCCAGCTTCTTGAACAACCCCCCCACCCCGCCACTTCATTTACTCCCTATTACGATCCATGCTCTGTGACTCCCTAAACTGAATCCTTCTTCCAGAACCTCCTCTGAACCCAGTTCTTTGACCAAGGTTTTAGTCACCTGATTTCATATCTTCTTCTTTGGCTCTGTCAAGATTTTCTCATGGCCTCTGAAAATTCACCTCGATTGTTGTTTGATAAAGTGCAAGGGGTCCTCATAACTCTACATTTAATTGGTCTCGTAAAAATGTTACTGGTACAGGAATGTCATCAGAACCTTGCTTTTTGTTATCAGTTAGTATTAGGGGGAACAAAAATAAGAAAGCAATACATTTTAGAAACAGAAGTTTGTGCAATGACTGCCCTTTTAAATGGACTTCAGAAATCAAAAATAAAAATACCAAGGGGTCAGAGCAAGCATCTAATGCAAAGTCTTGTTGATATTCATGACTCAGCCAGCTACCATCTGCTGTACTGCTATGCAGGTCATTTGTCCTTGAAATTCATTTAGAGGTAAAGAGAATTCTAGGAGACAAAATAGCGGTATCTGGATTTCTTAGCAAACATTATTGTTTAAAGGTATCACGATGGTACTTTTGTTTACCTTCATTATATCTAATTTAAAACAGACCATATGAAGAATGAATCATGCAATGGACAAAAGAACACCTCAGAAATATAGTTTTTAAGCAATGTACTTCATGAAGCAATAAATCTCTGTTTTGACCTTGAGCAATGAGTGGAATGTGAAAGGGTCAGAAAATGTGAAGTTTAGTCTCAAAGAGAGTTTGCTTCAAAGTGTCGTCACCATTAGTTTCTTGTCTAAAATGAATTCCTGTGTGAAGTGAGTAAGGCGAGTTTGAGATAATTTGTGTTAATCAAATTTAAAGTTAACACTATCTACATGTTTAAGTTAGACACAGAGGAATAGCAGTGCAGGAGACTTTCAATATGTGTGGCGTGTGAAAGGAGGACAATCATGACACCTTCAAGGTGGCACATTTGCACTAATTGTTGGAAAATTGAGTTTCTGGCCTTTGACGTGTTTAAGCAGCCAATTCCACGCCGCTGAGGACCCGGATTAGAATCCAGGCCCTGGGTTACTGTCCGTGTGGGATTTGCACATTCTCCCAGTGTCTGCGTGGGTTTCACCCCCACAACCCAAAGAAGTGCAGGTTAGGTGGATTGGCCACGTTAAATTGCCCCTTAATTGGCAAAAAGATGATTGGGTACTCTAAATTTATGAAAAATAAATAAATAAGCAGCCAATTGGCCACAAGTCTCTGTATCAGAGAGATGAGGCATTTCTGGATCAGATCTCCAGAATATAGCTACTCAAGGTATGAGGTAACCAATTACGCAGATATCAAAGGTTAACTCCATATCATGACCTCAAAGTGTTCCACATTTGGAGATTGTGAATGATTGTAGAAGTATCCATTGCCAGAGCTTGGCTGGAATATTTGGTTACATAGATACCATGAAATTGGTAGTTTATTCATGAAGATTACTTTACATATTAATTGAACATAACCAGTGCCAAGAAGGTTATTGACAAGCAACTCGGAAAAAACAAAATCAGGATGAAGCAGCCAATGTTAGCAGTCGAGCTCTGGCAATTTTAGAAGTTCTGACCAAATTTTGTAAGACAGATGTGAAAAGACTCAGTGGCCCAAAATTATTTCAGGCAGAAGACTTGTTTGGTTAGCTCTGAGCACCAACATGTGGCGCATCAAATAATTCTAGTGATTCACAATCCAGGAAAGGTCTATATTGTACAAACTAAAGGGGAAGGAGGAAGTGCAGCGAGTGAAACAACTCAGGAGGGTAACATGGTAGGCCATGAGATACACTGCCTGTGGAATGGGTGAGCTGTTCATTGAGCTTGGTTGTTTCATTTAAGTGGCGAAATGGCAAATCAAAGCAGCCTGTGGCAGAACCTAGAAAAAGTGCTCTAGTCACAGGAGCTACACAGGCAACTCATGCCCATCAAGGTACAGATGTACTTCACCAAACTAGATGTGCAATTGTAATTACTGCAAATAGAGGCACATGTAAGACAAGTTGCGCATCTCTCAGGCAGTTTTCCATGCAGCTCATGGGCTCCTGGGTTTCAGCAAGTTTAACAATTATGGTGGTGCAACTGGTGATGAGCATCCCAGGAGGGAAAACACATCACATTTTGGGAATTCTTGTCCATTTTCCATGGAAAGGATTTGCAAGAAAAGTTATATTCAAGGATTGCGGTTTCAAGCAAAAGTGTGTACAAAAATAAATACATAAATATCTGAATCAGATCGCATTAATAATTAATAAAAACAGAAAATGCTGAAAATGGTCAGCAGACCAGGCAGCAACTGTGGAGAAAGAAACAGAGTTAAAATTTCAGGTCGCTCAAATGTTCCAGCACTCTACAGCCTTCTGTATACGTACGAAGTTCAACAATTTTAGATGGTAACCTCTGCCCCCATCTTGTTCGAGGTGATTTTGTATTGATTTTTTGCTGGCTTCTTTCTTTATCTTTTCATGGTGCATTCAGATGGTTGCTATGTAACCGTTCATTTGTCTCTTTGCTATACCCATTGCCATTCTCTTTGGCATCACAAACTCTGCTGTTAGTTAATTTCTTCTGCCCACCACCCTATCACACACCTCCCCTTTTTTCTTCCCGCCCCCTCCTCCCTTCAAATGGCTTCATAATTCTTAAATTTCATCTTCCTTCCATTCTGATGAAAGATCATTGACTTGAAATGTACACTGCTTCAGATGCTGCCTTACCTGCTGAGTATTGCCCACATTCATTTGCTTTTGCAGAAATTACGGAATGCTTGTTTGAACATGATCATTCCTCAGTTCAGAGGAGCATGGAAATGTCATGTCAAGATGACAACTGACCAAAATAAGTAACATAGAATACAATTTACCTTAAGGCAAGGGGAAACACTGTGGAATTTCTCCTTATGAAATGAAATAGTTTGGTAAAGTCTGTGATACAGAGGATTATGCATGGTCTGCAGTGACCTGGGTTCATGGATTGACGCTTCCTTAAGTCATTGATATTTTTCTTCATATTGAATGAAATATTATCTTATTAACAACAGACAATTTTTCCTATTCCAATTATATTTTTATTAAATGTTTCTAAAATTACAATCATTAGCAACATATAATATATATATATTTTTACATTCTTTATCTGGATTTACTAACAAGGTTTTAGGTGTGAAAATGACAGTAAATGAAATTCCAACATTTAATTTGATGCATTTCCAAGCACAACACATACACGATTAACAAGCAAGAGTTGTAATATTAAGACCAGTGCATTGAAACCCTCAGTAACTGTGCATTCCTGAATTCAGGATCACTCTGATCAATTATAGGCTTTGTTTTCATGCACAGTTTTTGACTGGAAAGATTTTTTTTTCTTTAAATACACTGGTACAAGTATATTTCAGTAGCTTCAAAGTTTAGTCATTATTTAATCACACCTGCAGTTTTCTATACAGTAGGCTGTTCATCTATAGTTACTCACTAACATTGTGTTAAATTCCTTTTGTAATGGGTAACCGTATGCATTAGGGTCATCTCTGAGAGCCCAACACCTACCATCATCAGGATTCCTCCTTTCTCGCTGTAACTTTAGTTTCAAAATTTCATCTTCCAGGCGCTGGTTCTCAAGTTCCACAGCTAAGAGTTCAGCATCCAGTGACCTGTGGGGCGACTCATGTTCTGTAATGGATGAGCAATGTCACAGATCCCAGTTAGAATGTCTGTATTTTTTTCTCTTTGACAACAAGCATTATTTCTTCTAGAACAGTCACTTTCCAAAAATAGAACAAAGCGTAGTTCTAGTATAATCCTGATCGCTACATACTTTTTTTTTTCTCCTTTGGTGGTCGTGTAGACTTTTCCAGACGGTGTGCCTCTGCCTGAAGACCATGTATTTGTGCAAGAATAGTCGGATCATTGCCACCGCTCTGAAGATAGACTAGTTTCAGTGCACTGGAAAAAAAGGTAGAAACACTGATATGGAAAGATAGGTTTTTCATTAATGTAGCGAGTTAAGTCTCCAGCTTTACTATTCCTTAAAGGCCAAGAAAGCAATCTCCAGAAACATAAGGCCACCAAGTAAACATTCAGACCACTGAAAGGAATACATCCAGAACAACATAAATTTGTTTTTTTCTCATTACAAAAACTGAGCTGATAAGTATTTTAAAATTCTGTTTTCATTTAAAAAATAATACAATTAGTAGAAACCTGAAATTTTACAGGGCAGGAGACTACGATCAAGCCCACCGCACCTCTGCCATCTTTTTCAAAGCTTATTGATTAAGTTCCATTTCCTTGCCCTACTCCCAAACCCTTTTACACCTTTCTTCTTCAAACCTTTAGCAATTTATATGGCAGGGAATTCCATCTTCAAATAAATCTGTGTCAAGAAATATTTCTGCAATCTTTCTCTTTAACTTTCTACTAGTAGTTAATAAGCAACAACATATTATCACTAGTTGATGATTAACATTAGTTTATGCTTAACATCCCAGGCCCAAAACTCATTTAACTCATTCCAGGTTAAGCAGCGTTTCGCTTGCATCTCTTTCAATTTGGTCTATTGCATTCGCTGCTCCCAATGTGGTCTTTATATTGGAGAGACTAAACGCAGACTGGGTGATCGCTTTGCTGAGCACCTTTAGTCTGTGCGTATTCAGGACCCTGACCTTCCTGTTGCTTGCCATTTTAACAAAAGACCCTGCTCCCATGCCTGTCCTTGGCCTGCTGCAATGTTCCAGTGAAGCTCAACGCAAACTGGAGGAACAACATCTCATCTTCTGGCTAGGCACGCTACAGCCTTCCGGTCTCAACATCGAATACAATAACTTCAGATGATTAGCTCGACCCCACCTCAACCCCTTTGTTTCCATCCCATTTCATTTTAAATTTCTTTTACCATTTCTTTCTTTCTTGTCATTCTTAATATATATTTAGCCCTCCCCCCAATCTTAACCACCATTCCTTCCCTTTTCTCCCATTTGCTTCCCCCTTCCCCTCCCCCCACACATCTACATCTGTCACAGTTTCCCCTCTGATGTTAGTTTCTCTGCTGTTTGGCCTTTCACACCTTTTGTTCTCTCTGGGGACTGCTGTTAGCACTCTTTCCCTTTAATTTCTGTGGTTATTAGCACACCGTTTCCTTGGGTTTCTGTGGCTATGACTCATCTTTCATTCTCACTCCACAGTATAAATATTTCCCACTTTCTCGGTCTTTTTGCTTTGACAAAGGGTTATCTGGACTCAAAACTTTGGCTCTTTTCTCTCCCTATAGATGCTGCCTGACCTGCTGAGATTTTCCAGCATTTTCTCTTTTGTTTCAGATTCCAGCATCCGCAGTAATTTGCTTTTATCATTAGTCAGTTGGTGGTTTGGGTGAAATTCATTTACTACCTGTCCTTTCATCTCCTTGGTTATTTTCTACTGGAAATATGAAAGCAAATTTTCATTGCTTGGCTCCAAGTAAACTCTAATCCATGTCCACTACATTGGTTTAAAGTTCAGCTGTAATTGACAATGCTTCTGTAAACCCCACTGAGAAACTACAAGTGCACAGAAATCATGCAAGGTGGAACATCAAACTGATGTGGCCCAAAGAGTTTAATTACCCACTTGGAAGTTTTAAATTTGCTTTAAGGGCTTTGTTGCAAAGCAAAGTAGAAAAATGAACTAGACAAATTAAGTGGTCATCTGCAATTTAGATACCTTTAAGATATTTGTCATCAAAAATACTGAAGCAAGATTTTTCTCTCTCTTTCTGCTGATTCCAAATGGATCTGGGACAGTCAGAAGACATTATATTAGCTCCTTGCTAACAAACACCCCATCAGGGAATTTGTGCTGGAGCTGACCTGTCTGACAAACAAATCAGAACATTCCAAGAGTGTGGTATCATAAATCATAGTTTTGCATCATTATAACCACAACATCATTGGATGGCAGCATGTTATAACTCTAAACATTACTCCCGCACAGCACAAATCTTCAAATTATTTTAAAAGGTGGCATTTCCTTATAGATGCTGCCAGGGAACAACCTTTAATCTGACAGGCAGCCAATCTGGGCACTCAAAGACTGAAGTTCTCATTCCTTTTCACCTTCCTCACCACCCCAAAAGTCGGAAATCCTGCTGGGAACGAACATGTAAATAAATGCAAATTCAACTGAGCCTAGGAGACTTGCTGGAGTTCTGGGAAAGAGATTGAGCAGCTGTTCACCAATTTGACTTTCCATCATGTGGACAATCATCGGAATATAGGAACAGAAGTAGACCATTCAGCCTATCCTACTGAAGTTTCAAGCACACGCCTGACGTACCTTTTAATTATTGACACACGTTGCTTAAAATTCATAAAGCTCAATATGAAGTTTAGATTTACTATGAATGGAATTTGGACACTTTTACTTGTTAAAGATGCAGACATTAAAGAATAGTAAATAAACTATTTCCAGGATTACATTTTTTTAGCTACAAGTAGTTGACTTAAAAAATAAATTAAAGACTGAAATTTTCAAAATGCCGACAGGTACGGCACATGTAAAGATAAAAGTTGATTAAATAGTCCTGCAGGCACAGCACATGTAAGGATACACGTTGATTAAATACTCCAAGGGCAAAATCACAAACTGCTACTCTAAGGTTAGAAATCATAGAATTTACAGTAATTACAATATTTCTGATCAATTGTGATGTTAAATCAAAACAAGCTGTGACTTTAAAAAGTCAATCAAATAATAGCTATATCAACACAAGTATAATGTGTAATTGAATGTATAATATAAATCTGAATTTGATTCAGGGTAGACAATTTGGTAATTTACCAAGGAGTAATATTATTCTATTTATTTTTTAAAATATGTTCTGCTCACCCTATTTCAGTAGATAGGCTGTCACCACCAGCAAATGATACAAAAGTAAGTGGCACTTTTTCTTCCTTTTTCTCTGCTGGAGACCTGTCTGTAACTTTGACAGAATCCTGTTTGGCACTAGGACAAGGATATATTTACAAGTCAGTAGAATGATTTGGAACTTACAACACCACTGTAATGTATTTTATTCTGGCCAGAATAACAATGGTTAGATTAATAGTCTGTGTAATGGAATTACAGAGCATAAACAACTCCCCCCCCCCCCACCCCCCACTCCTCCACCCCCCCACTCCTCCCCTCCCCTTGCCTCACATACAAAATTTCAAATTTCAGCATCCTATTCCTTGTTTTTCCCAATCAAATATCTTCACAGCTATAGTGATTCAATATCAAAGAAATAACAAATTACATTTGGGCGACTTAAGTTTTGTGGACTAGCTTTAGCCATGACTGGCATTCCAACCGAACTCCTAATGTAGAAAATATAATCTGGCTATCAAACTAGATGACGTGGGAAATGCTTGAATGCTCCAAAATGACCACAAATTAAATTACTGTGTTAAGTAAGTACTGTGTTACACAGGAAATATTTTTGCTGCCAATTGCATTCAAATGTTGAAGTAGTCCTTCACTTTTTGAAAATTAGTTGAGGATACAATGGTCTGATGAATTAGACTGCATTCTCAAGCAATCACACTACTTCTGCAGAGCAATATGAAGCAAGTTGTCGTCTTCCAATGCTGTGCAAAGATTAATATAACTGGGTCACAATGAAGTTGCAGCATTTGCACGTGCTGCGGCTGTGGATAGGCTGCTACATTATTCTGGCAAGAGCCAGTGGCATTCTAACACTAATGTGCCAAAATCTGATACAGGTATATCTGTCAACTTTAGTTTGTTGTCATTGGATTGATTTGTAAATGTAATTTGTTTTTTCTTTGATATTCCGATATTAAAACTGCAAAGCTATTATCATACAGTTACATTCAAAGTCATACTAGCACATAGAATATTCGCAAAGTATTGTACACAAGGGGACATATAAAATTCTAAAACTAACATTGGAGTTATGGTATTTTGGGATTTTACACTGACAACTAATCACCAACTGATCTTTAAAAAAAATTCAATCAGTTAATCGATGATAGAAACAGAATATATTTTATTTTAGATATATCTGCTGTCCTTCCTGCTGACAACCAAGGTACACTTCATATTTTCATGGATACAGTGACATATTGGTTATCTTACTACATTAGTAATCCAGGGGTCTGGATTAATGATTCAGATACATCATTTCAAATCCCACCAGAGCAACTGGGTAATTTAACTTCAAATAAATAAACCCAGAATTAAAACATGGTATCAGTAAAGATGGCCTTAAAAATACTGGATTGTAGGGGCAGCACGGTGGCGTAGTGGTTAGCACTGTTGCATCACGGCTCCGAGGTCCCAGGTTTGATCCCGACCCTCGGTAACTGTCTGTGTGGAATTTGCACATTCTCTCCATGTCTGCGTTGGTTTTGCTCCCACAACCCAAAGATGTACAGAGTAAGTGGATTGGCCACTCTAAATTGCTCCTTAATTGGAAAAATGAATTGGTTACTCTAAATTTGAAAAAAAATTACTGGATTGTTGTTAAAAAAAAATACCTGGTTCACTAATGCCCTTCAGGTCAGGAAGTCTGTCAACCTTACCTAATCTACCCTGTAATGTTGTCCACAACATTGTGGTTCACTTTGAACTTCCCTGTGAAATGGCTTAGCAAATTACTCGAGGGCAATAAAGGCTGACCAGTAACCCCAAATCCAATGAAATAAATTAAGACCATAAGACATAAGTGAAGTAAGCCATTTAGCCCATCAAGTCCGTCAATTCAATAAGATCACGACTGATCTGATGTGATCCATAATCCTAGATTGCCTTACTGATTAACAATTTGTCTATCTCAGCCTTGAACATACTTAATGACTCAGTCTCTAAAGCCCTTTGCGGTAAAAAAAAAAGCCCCACAGATTACACTACTCTCAGTGAAGAAATTCCTTCTCAATTCTGTCTTAAATCGGCGACCCACTACTCTGAGATTATGCCCTTTAGTCCTAGTCTCTCCAACAAGGGGAGACACCCCCTCAGCATTTACCCTGTCAAACCCCTTGAGAATCTCAACAAGGTCACCTCTCATTCTTCTCAACTTCAGTGAGTACAGGCTCAATCTACTAAATCTCTCCTCATAAGAAAATCCTTCCATATCAGGGAACAACCTAGTGAACAACTCGTTTAATCTGTCTATATCCCTCTGTTGACCCTTTGTGTCATCCTCACTTCTTGCCTTCCCACCTATTTTTGTGTCATCTGCAGACCTGGCAACAGTACATTCACTTCCCTCATTCAAGACGTTAATATATACTGTACAATAATTGTGGGCCCTGCACCGATCACTATGGCACTCCATTAATTACAGACTACCATCCTGAAAATTCCCCTCTTAGCCCAACTCTCTTCTTCTATCAGTTAACCAATCTCTATCTAATATATTAGCCCCAACACCTTCTCTTATTAAGTAGCCTTTTGTGCGGTACCTTATCAAATGCTTTTTGGAAATAATATAAACGAAGTACTGAGCTCTCCAGAGAAGGCGTTCTTTAAATTTATATTAGACTGTCTTCTGTCCAGTTTGCTACGACCTTTCTATTGTTTTATTTGTATTGTATATTTGGATACGTACATGGATTCCATCTGCAGCAGTTCGATTTGTTCTCGGAGTGCATCTAAAGCACGTTGATTCTTCTCCTCCTGTGCCTTAAGTTCCAGCAACATCTGCTCAATATGGGCAGTGAAATGTTCTCTCGATGACAGCTCCTCTAGGCGCAGGCGAATTTCTTTAAAAAATATAATGATCCTTAAAACTTGAATGGCTGTCTGAAAATATGGAACAATCCACCCCAGACATCAGTCAAATGCATTTTAGACCTAAAGTTGCAAAACTCTGTTCTTGGTGTGGGACCTTTTCAACTCGTAGCAAAAAATTGGAGAATCAAGTGTTATGGGCCAGGGTTTAGAAACTCCAAAGTGCAGTGTGAAGTTCATCTGACCTGCAACCTTTATGTTGAATTTGGCTAAGGTGAGCACAAGAGCCTTCACTGCAGGTGTGATTCATCAGACTTCATAGACACTTTAATCAAAACAAGATTTATTCGAAGAGTTTGGTTAACATACACATATATTTTATGTATATAGAACATATAATTTACAGTGCAGAAGGAGGCCATTTGGCCCATCGAGTCTGCACTAACCCTTGGAAAATCACCCCACTTAAGTCCACACAGTAATCTAAGTATATAACACAAAATGAATTCCCCCTTAGCTGTTCCAATTCAATAACAAAATCCAATTAAACCAAAACCCTTTTTCAAGGGCGTGACCAGCACATTGTATTCTCACTTGAATGGGACTGGTCCTTCTGAAATTCTGATCCAGTTACAACCAGCAGATTCAACGTCCTTCCAGAAAGCAACTATGCCTTTAAAGTACCGAGGCAGTTAGCCACAAACAATGGGCTTTGTACTGGAACAGCTTTTAAAATGAAAAGAGAGAAAAACAGGGAAAACACTTATTTCTCCTTCTGCAGTCCAAAGCAGTCAAACTGAAACTGAACCCCCCCCCCCAAAAAAAACCCCTCTCACCTGGCAGCCACAGCCCAATGTGCCACAAGTCACATGGTAAGAGACTAAACTTTTCTTTTTTTTTTAAATTTAGATTACCCAAATATTTTTTCCAATGAAAGGGCAATTTAGCGTGGCCAATCCACCTACTCTGCACATTTTTGGGTTGTGGGGGTGAAACCCACGCAGACACGGGGAGAATGTGCAAACTCCACACGGACAGTGACCCAGAATCGAACCTGGGACCTCAGCGCTGTGAGGCAGCTGTGCTAACCACTAGGCCACCGTGCTGCCCCGACTAAACCTTTCTTAAAGGGACACGCACATAACACATATCAGACTCAATAGGCTTGATTCACAGAACTTCCAATTTTCTAACTAATAAAATCAGTAGCCAGGAAATTGGCAGCCCTGTGAATCGGATGTGCTGACCACCAGGTAATATGCTCCATTCCATGTTTATGTTGAACAGAGCCTCTGTTTTGGAAATTATGGCCCCAATATTCATGAAGAGAGTAGGCCCACCAAAAATGGTGGAAGTTCAAATCAAACTTAACAGCTGAACTCAGCGGTTTTTGGATCCATTGACAAACCGGGAGCAATTTGGTTGCCTGCCAAATTCTGGTGTGGTATGTGGGCTTGGCGCAGAGCAGGGATTATAGAGACCGTTGAGGCTGGAGAAACTGCGGGGGGGGGGGGGGAAGTGAGGAATTAAAGCAGGGGTTGGCCAAAGGCTTCCATGCACCTCCTGGCTCACAATGAGAGCAGAAAAAGGCACATAAGCTTTGACAAAGAGTCATCCAGACTCAATACGCTAGCTCCCTTCTCTCTCCATAGATGCTGTCAGACCTGCCGAGATTGTCAAGTATTTTCTGTTTTTGTTACTTAAGCTTGTGGAGCTGGCAATTCCCATCTTCCTTGCAATGCAGCATCAGGTAATTTTAAAATCAGGCACCCAGTTGATAGTGAGAGTGACTGTTCTTGACATCAATGTTGCACTTGACCAAATATGGCATCATGAGTCTAGCGAAACTAGAGTTGATGGGAATCAGTGGGAAAACCCTCCACTGGTTGCAGCCATACCTCATACAAAGGATGATGGTTGTGGTTGTTGGATCAATCATCATCAGGGTGGTGTCCCAAGCTCCACCATCTTCAGCTGTTTCATTTCCTCCATCACAAGGTCAGAAGTGGGGAAGTTCACAGACGATTGGACAATGTTCAGCGCCATTCTCATCTCTTCACATACTGAAGCAGTCTGAACCCATATGCAGCAAGACCTGGACAATATTCAGGCCTGGACTGATAAGTGGTGAGTAACGTTCGCGTCACACAAGTGCCAGGTAATGACCATCTCCAACGAGAGGATCTAACCACCCCCCACCCCTATGACATTCAATGGCATTACATTGCTGTATCTGCCAAAAATCAACATCCCGGGGGTTATCACTGACCAGGAACAGAACTGGATTAGCCATAACAATAATGTGGCTACAAGAGCAGGTCAGATGCTAGGAATTCTGTGGTGAGTAACTCACCTCCTGACTCCCCAAAGCCTGCTCACCATTTACAAGGCACAAGTCAGGATTGTGATGGAATACTACCCAATTTCCTGGAAGAGTCAGCTCCATAAAAACTCAAGGATCTCAACACCATCCAGGACAAAGCAGCCTGCTTGATTGGCGCCCCATCCATCACCTCCTCTCTCTTCCCTCTCCCCTCTCCCCCCCCCCCCCCCCCCCCCCCCCCCCCCCACACCAAAGTATAGTGGCAGCAGTGTGTGCCATATACAACTCACCAAGGCTCCTTAGACAGCACCAAGGCTCCCTGGACAGCACCTTCCAAACTCGCAACATCTACACCTGGAAGGACAAGGGCAGCAGATGCATAGAAACACCATGCTCATCCACTTTTGTTTTTGCAAAAAATATACTTTATTCGTAAAAGAGCTGAAAGAACATTCTAAACATTTCAAAATGACCATCACACAAAAGTGGAAAAATATTCAGGTTCACTACATAAATCATGTTGCACAGGGGCACACTGGTGACTACAGCACTGAGGACCCAGATTCGAATCCCAGCCTGTGGGGGGCAGATCGAGGATCGAGCACCACGACCATGCTCGGGAGGGGACGGGCCCGCGATCGGTGCCCACCGATCGTCGGGCCGGCGTCTCAAGAGGACGCACTCTTTCCCCTCCGCCGCCCCGCAAGATCAAGCCACCACATCTTGCGGGGCGGCTGAGGGGAAAGACGGCAACCACGCATGCGCGGCTGACGTCATTCTTGGCGCGCCGGGCCTTGAAGCCAGGGACAAGGCCCGGTGGCCGAGTTTCCCGGTACGGCCCTCCTATCCCCCCGGGGAGGGGAGAATAGGGGGCCGGGAGAGGCTTCCGACGCAGTCGTGAACCTCTCCGGGTTTCACGACGGCGTCGGGCCTTGCGGAGAATTCCACCCCTGGACTTTGGAATGTGTCAATGTACAACACTGGGTTGGGGACCACTCGTTGCACTGGAAGACCCTCCCCTCAAAACCCCAAACCATTCTGACTTGAAACGACATTGCCGTTCCTTCGCTATCGTTGGGTCAAAAACCTGGAACTCCCTCCCAAACAGCACTGAGGTGATTCAGTGGGTGGCTCACCACCACATTCTCGAGGGCAATTAAGGATGGGCAACAAATGTTGGCCTGTCCACCAACACCTACACCCTTTGAAATAATAAAATAAATTGCATTTTGGGTCTCCTATTTAATATGTTAAAGTGGTGTTGTATAGTCCATGCCAGTCAACTCAGATGCCACAAATCTCACTGCTATAAAAACAGCCATGAGTGTGTTTGCAACTGTTTAAACCATAGCTCTTTCCCACCATCAAGAACCTCTCACACCTGTGCCCTGGATGTTTATACATTGTAAGCATTACAATCAGTACGTGTGCTGTTTGTGTGCAGAGATGAGGGAAGGGATTTGAACAAATGAGGCAAAAGGGAATTGAGGGATACTGGGACAGAGTCAGAAGGCATAATTAGAGTGCTAGGAGGTCCTTGGAATCTAAATACCTACTATAGACTGTAGATTATACTTCGTCTCTGCGTTGTAGATCTATGAAATATGTGCATGCCTTTTCATTTTGAATTTAACTTCAACTACTTGATCATCAATATTAGCATATTTCCTATAATATTGCTTCTGGTAAGTCAGAAAATATTCTTATTTAACAAATTTAGGATCATTAGGCCCTGTAAATATAGTGTATTTTTCTGTTGAAAATGCACTACCACCATTATGTAACCTAGCATTTCCCTTTAAAGCCAAATGCTCTAATGGCTGTAAACTTCAGCTCATCTGAAACTCTATTGTTCCTTGCACCAGATACACTTGCCCATCACCCTCAAGTTGACCTACATTGGCTCTTAGTTCCCCAATCTCTTTTCATGCTAAGTCCATCCTTAAAACCCACATCTCTGATCAAACTTTTGGTTACTCTTCCAAGTTGTTACACTTCAATTATACACTTTGATGTTTCCTACATTATAGGGGTAAATGCAAGCTGATTGTTAATTGCTGTCTTGTGAATTGACATTTCAGTCAATCCTGAAACTTGCGTATGTTCATATGCCCACTAGAGGTGTTAAATATATCTTTCAAATGCACCTTGCTCCAAATTCTAACCACTCTTCGGTTAACAAAGTCTCTCCTGAATTTTACATTGGATATATTAATGACTCTCCGTTATTCGTGACTGAAACCCACTTTGCACATCTCCAGAATTTCACTAAACCTCAGTTTTTCCCTTAGAAAGTGCTACCAAGTCTCAGCAACAGTACACTAGAACAATCCCCCAAATTCAGCAGGAAAGGAGCAGCAGGGGAAAATGGAAGAGGAAGGAATGAAACTTTGTCCCTGGGACAATTTTAGGAACTGTGATATAGAGGTGCAAATAAGAAAGTAAGCAACACCATCATTTACCTGAAAGGACTAGTGGCAAAGTTTAATTATGGTAGACTGTGCAACAGAGATAGCTACAACAAAAGTGTTACTTCACAGGGAGTATGCAATTATGAAATCATTTTTATTTTAAGCCAGCAGCTTTCATGTGAGATTGCTCAGTAAGAGTTGCAGACATACTGTTGATCCTCATTCACACCAGCCTTTTGGGCAAATGTTCTTGTGCGATCCACCATAAAGTTGAAGTTATAGACTGGTCTCATTGCACTGATCTGAGAATGCAGTAAGTCAGTAAGCTGCAGAACAAGACTGGCTGGAGAACCATGTTAAATATGAAAAGGTGGCAAAGAATTCTGTTTTTAAAAAATGAAAATGGCGTGTAGACCTGGGACATGCAACTGAGAAACATAACGCCACCTATAATTTGTGACAGCTAAGGGATGTCATATATTTTAATATGTTTCACATTGTCAGTATATATAGATATCAAGCTTGGCTGAAAAACATGACGCGCAACATATCATAGTTAAAATTAATTTTTCTGTTATCTAGCCATTGTCCACCTTCCATACTACTTCAATTGTCCGACACTACTGGCTAAGGCAATTTTCACCCTAACTTCACTAAAGAACATAATTGAGCTTTCATACAACCTTCCTGTGCTGTATTGTTCCTTGTTTTTTGGGGTTTTGGCCATGTAGTATCATGACCGGTACACACATGGAGGGCTGAAGGGCCTGTTCCTATGCTGTATTGTTCTTTGGAAGAAGTCTTACAACACCAGGTTAAAGTCCAACAGGTTTGTTTCAAACACGAGCTTTCGGAGCACTGCTTCCTCACCTGAGGAAGGAACAGTGCTCCGAAAGCTCGTGTTTGAAACAAACCTGTTGGACTTTAACCTGGTGTTGTAAGACTTATTACTGTGCTCACCCCAGTCCAACGCCGGCATCTCTACATCATGTATTGTTCTTTGTTCTAGCAACAGCAGTTTATGGAGTATTAGTTGGGCCACCGTCACTTTCCTTGAAGCGACGCGTTTCGTGGCAGGCACAATATTTAACATGCCATTTTACACATCAAGACATTAAAAAAAAAACTTACCTGTATTATTAGCCCAGTCCAAGATTGAAACTGAACCGTAGTATGATATTTATTAAACACAATCTTTGTGAATAGGATACTAATTGTGGAAGTTTCTTCCTCAATCGGCGGTGGAAGCAGAGTTGTTGAATATTTTTAAGGCAGAGGTAGATAGATTCTTGATAAGTAAAGAGGTGAAAGGTTATCGGGGGTAGATGGGAATGTGGAGTTGAGGCTATAATCTGAACAGCCATGATCGTATTAAATGGCGGAGCAGGCTCGAGTGGCCAGCTTCTGTTCCTTATTTAATGTTTGTATGCATCTTCAAATGTATCTTAAGTAACTGAATAACATAACACATTTTATTAAGGCAAAGTCTGTACCACTCTGCGGTAGAAAACAGGATGATATAAAGCTTCCTACCATCTCTTTGCTGCTCCAAATCCCTGTTTCGAACTTGAATATCTGCCAGCTGTTGACCATGCACCTCTGCTATTTCTCGCATCCGTTCCTGGTGTTCCCAGTCCCTCTGGATTCGGGGGCTTATCTCAAGCTGTTCAATATTGACAATTTAAAATTTAGTGTGACAAGGATCGACACAGTTTTAAGAAGTGACTTTCAGAGATTAACCCAACTGACATGGCAAATCGAAATTAATTTTCCTTTTAGATTCATGCTATCTTGATTTAACAAAGGGAAGCAAGGAGGAGAGGCTGGTCAAGGAGAGCCAGTAATACAATACATAGCCAGAAGTGCTTTAAAAGTCTTCATTTATTTAAATTTTAATGTTACTGAAAAAAATTAATTTAAAATTCACAGAAAAATATTAATTGAAACAGCATTCAATATAGTATGATCTTAGCACAACATCAGATCTTCGAATTCCTGTTGATTTCTGGAGACAGACGTTGGAGTGAACAGCTTCTTCAGATGCACAGTTAGTATGCACCAAATGTAGCTGTGATTGATCCAAGTTTCACTTTTCTTTGAGAAAACAGTGAGAATTTATATATTTGCTATTACTGTTTCACACTACTGACTTAGGATATTTTCACCATAACTGTTTATTTCCCACAAATTTCCAAAGGGGAACTCGGCAAAACAAAATATCGGGAGATCTACTATTGGTCAAAAATAATCCGAACGGTCTTTCTTCACCAACAATTGGTTTATTAACATTCCCTATTCCCTCCACCCTTATCTCAAACAGCTGCAAGGGAGTCAGCCTTTATTGTCATTAAGTTAACATCTGTTTACACCGATTTACCCCTCTCCTTATCAACTCGCTCCCTCCCCTTCGTGTTCCTCTTGTCCTAGCCCTGAACCTGTCTCACTTTAGTTTCTCCTCTTTACCTTCTTCAAACTCATCGCATGAATGAGACACTTGACCCCATTTTCAGTAAACTGCTGAGTCTCAACAACCTTTCCTGGCCTCAGGCAGGCTGGCTTATATTAGTTTATTTGCTCTGCTTCACCTCTCCTGAGTAATGACATCCTTTCAGAATCGATATCAACTCTCTCCTCCAAAGTACTGCACCACTGCCAAGGTTCTTGAATGTATTTCAGAGTCTACAGTCCATCTTTCCCTCAACTGCCAGTTGGAATCTCTCTAATTAGGTTTCTGCACTCAGTTGCGAAAGTGTCCTGATTTAATTGTGAGTGTGAAAAAAAGTGAGATTTGTGACAGTATTTCTGCTTGTGGTGGGAGGGGAATGGGAGGTTGTTTTCTGCTCTGTGGGTATGGGTTAACAATCTCTGTTCACTTTAGGGTATATGTTTTTGCCTTCTACCAGCTTTATTGCTCTCTCAATTCTGCTGCTTTTGCCAAGATTCTTTCATTAATCCTCCATTGTTCAGGTGTTGGGATTTGCTTCAGTGGCTGATCTTATAAAGTGTGATATGAATTGAAATTGACTATTTCACGAGTAAGATTATTTTTTAAACTGCATAGTAATTTGCTTTTTTCAATTGGCTGTTTCCAGGAGGTACCAGCACATAATTTTTAATGAAATGACAATATAGGGATTATGGAGTGTCTTGCTTCGGCTGTTATGTCATACTAGCTGATGTCCCATTGTAATGGATCAGTCACACGACGTGACATTTATTTGTGCAGAACTCTTGGAATAATCACATGTTTTCAAGGGTACTATACACATCAATATGTGGGCTTTTAAAAACAAAACCTGAAGAAAATACCATATTGTTTTGTTACCTAAAGTTCAGGCCTATTTGATGAAAGCTATTTGATGAAAGGTGAAAGACTACTTCTTTTGATTGAAACCATTATCAATTTAAAATTACCACAGAGAATAAATAAAAAGGAGGTATTTATGCAGAGATCTGTTAGATTTGGTACATGGAGCAAATTATGCAAATACCATTGCATTGCTTTAAAAAATTTTTTTAGAGTACCCAATTAATTTTTTCCAATTAAGGGCCAATTTAGCGTGGCCAATCCACCTAGCCTGCACATCTTTGGATTGTGGGGGGCGAAACCCACGCAAACATGGGGAGAATGTGCAAACTTCACACGGACAGTGACCCAGAGCCGGGATCATACCTGGGACCTAGGCGCCATAAGGCATCAGGGCTAACCCACTGGGCCACAGTGGTGCCCACCATTGCATTGTTAATGGAAAAGTGTATAAATATTTGAAGTGAAGGAAGATATACACGGATAGGGAATTGAAACAACTGCAGTGGGATTAACTTTGGTTGGTTCCAAGAGTCAGCGATGGGCCAAATAGTCTTCTCCTTCGGGAAAGCTTCAATGGTTCACATTATGCATTCACAAATACAAGAAAAATGCAGTCTTTCTGGAGGCAGTGTTTTAATTGTCAGCAAAAAGAAATGACAGGTAAAACTCACAATTATAGAATTATGATAATGTTATGGTAACTGTTCGCAGATTTTGGTCTAGAATAAAGACATGTATAAGCAGCAAAAATTAATACATCAAGTATTTTAATTCAAATTAGAATAAAAGCACTTCACCAGAAAGGTCTTTCAAAAGTCACCATGAGCTGCAAAAAAACTTTAGCTGACCCCTCGGATCATTAAGCCGTTCCAGACTGTGGTAAACCACTGTTGCACCTCTATCAGAGGATGTATGGTAGGACCTGTACTACAGGTACGTTGGTAGTCCCGGAGTATAAATATGTGTGTCCTCCATGCTGCAGCCATTTCACCAGCTGCTGTGGGAGGCCACACATCTTACAGCAATAAAGCCTCAGTTGTATCCAACTCAAGTCTTTGTGCAATTGATCGTGCATCACAGACAAATGCAGGATAAGTAAGATCCTTGATATAGACAGCCTGTAAATTCTTTAAATTACCTTCCTGCAATTATAACCAAAAGCTAGACTGCTTGAAAGATACTAGAAGATAGCAACTAAAATAAATTAACAAACTTCTTTCTTAGCTATATAACTTTTGACACTTAAGATAACACCTTTCGGAATAGTGGCTATCTGAACATCTACATATATAAGAAACTTGACATATTGAAAATAGACAGAAGTAGAAATGTGTCTCAAACAACTCCCTGTCCGACCATATATCTTAGACACTTGACATTCAAGCAGACACTAAGATCATTAAATCACATATTGTTGATAAAATAACAAACCTGACCGTTTGGCTGGAGGAAATTAGCCAGCATCCAAAGATAGGATAACAGTAAAGCCCGTCACAAAATAGGAGAAATTATGTATAAAAAGAGGAGCAATTTTGCAGAACTGGTCTTCACACTCTCTCCTGCCAGAGTGTGTCAAAGTTCTGTTCTTCAGCCTGCCTCATCAAACAAAAACCATTGTGGGTTTTGTAAGTATGGTTCTATTAAACGTCTTGGAAACGTATTAAAAATTGATATGAAATAATTTAGGATTTTCCATGTTTAGATATATCCTTCTGAAAAATGAAAATCGCTTATTGTCACGAGTAGGCTTCAATGAAGTTACTGTGAAAAGCCCCTAGTCACCACATTCCGGCGCCTGTCCGGGGAGGCTGGTACGGGAATCGAACCGTGCTGCTGGCCTGCTTGGTCTGCTTTAAAAGCCAGCGATTTAGCTGAGTGAGCTAAACCAGCCCCTAAATGAAAATTGCTTATTGTCACAAGTAGGCTTCAATGAAGTTACTGTGAAAAGCCCCTAGTCGCCACATTCCGGCGCCTGTCCGGGGAGGCTGGTACGGGAATCGAACCGTGCTGCTGGCCTGCTTGGTCTGCTTTAAAAGCCAGCGATTTAGCCGAGTGAGCTAAACCAGCCCCTACTCTTCTCTTAGAGAAGTTAGTTTGTTAGCAGATAACAAATGACGATTAATGGACTTACATCCTTAACAGATAATAAAGGACTGTTTAACAATTTATATTATTAACTCTGCAATTCTGTACATATCAATTGAGAGTATTTTATAATAAAAATATGATTAGTAGAAATGATACTGTGCAGTTTTACTCTCAATAAGTTTTAGATCTTAGACACTCATTTAGGAAGTCTTAAATATCAAGGATCCACGACCGGCAGAGGTAGAAGGTTTTAGTAATGAGCGATGTATCTGAACTTCTTCCAGGAGAAAGTAACTGAAATCCTGTTTAACTGTTTGAGACACAGAAAGGTTACCTCCCCTCATGAGAGCTATTCTGAGCCTTAACAGAGAAACAGATTTCCCTCTTTTGGTGGCTTAACCTGATATAGGTTAGTAAGATAGCTGCTCTGGATCTGGAATACCTAAAACCAGTCACAATATACACTGGTAGTAAGTAACTAACTAGGTAAACTATAAACGTACACATACCTCTCCTTGCCAGGATTTATACATGGGTAAACTTTCTTCAATCGACATCCTCAGTTTGTGAAACTGAATGTATATAAAAATAAAGAAAGCATTAGAATGTAATGCACAGATCTATTGTTAAAAATTCCCTGCATGGAAAAAGATTTTTTTTTTTAAATTTAAATGGCACACACACAACACAATGTTGTGGAGAGAATTTATACGCTAATGTTTCAGGTGTAGACTTTTCATCAGTTATCGTCATAGATGCGGACTGATCGCCTGAGTGTCACCAACATTTTGTTCAAAACAACATATTCTATTTTTCTCCTCACACCAATTTTTCCCCCACCTTTCCCAATCGCATTTAGTCTTTTCTAGGGTTCCAAAGGCACCAGATGCTCTCCAGTCTGTCATCAATGTAACCATTGTTCCTTGACAGTGAATATCAACACACCCAATCCTGAGAGGCATAATAACCGAGCACAATTCTGCCCTGCTCCACCATCTGGGCAGCTACAGTTGCAGTTAATGGGGTCAATGGATAACAATCAGGAGCAAGAAATCTAGCCAATTTGCTCCGAGCCAACGTAGCTGGCACCTGTCTGACAGAGATTAGCTAATTCAGCACAAAACAGGAATTAAGCCCATCTCTCTTTGTTTGCTAAATTCAGCGATGCAATGAATACTCACAGTTTAGTAGCTCTGGATGAAGTTTAAGCTTCTCTATCCTTCGGTCATATTTCTAACTGATCCAGTTGAAGAGGAACTAGATTGTTTGGAATTATACTGATCCAGTATTTTATAAGAAATTACCAGACAAAAGCCGATTGTCGGCACAGATTTCAATAGTAAAGTGTCCCTGGCACTTTCAGGCAAAGACTCTCCCCTAAAATTCTCCCTGTGTGAAACCAATGTCTACACCACAAAATTTCCAAAAACTCCAAGAAGCCGTTTTCCATGTTATCAAACCATATCCCATTTAGTCTTAAGTAAAATTCCAATGGTTTAAAACATGCTAAATTCATTACCATTTCATGGAATTTCAAAATACCAAGCTACGAATTTTCTGTGCACAGAATTGCAATAAGCATCTTGGCCTGGCTTTCAAATGCCATCTGAAATGGCCCAGCAAGTAACTTAGTTATATCAAACCACTAGAAAGACTTGAAAAAAGGAATGAAACCAGATGGACCACTCAGTATTGACCTAGACACTGGAAACAACGGCAAACACAGCCCTGTCAACCCTGGGAAGTGTTCCATACTAATATCCGGGAGCTTGTGGCAAAATGGGGAGAGGTGTTGGGAGACCACAGACTAGTCAAGCAACAGTCTGACATAGTCATACTCATGAAATCAGTCCTCATTGAGACAATGTCCCATCACTATCTCTAAGGCTGCAACACACTGGGATAGAAGTTGGGGGTTCTTAACATTGACTCGAACCCCCATGAAATTTCACATCATTAGGTCAAACCTCCTTGCAGTGATCTGGAACAGCCTAGATTTTAGGCCCGATAAAATTGGACACTTGAAATCAAACTGCAGTCGACATCGAGGCAAGCTGATGGGCATTTGAACTTGCCCAAAGATTTGCACACATTGAAACCCAGACAAGTTGCCAGGGCATGTTTGGGCCTGCTCTCTCAATCACCCATTGAGGGTGAACTGGCTCTATTCATATGGTTGAGTCAATCAATCTCCTATGAAGAGAAAATTGGCTATATTCATGGATATATTGTTATGAGTCAATAAGGTTACATACAAACAATGCACAAGGAAATGGACCCCCGACTTTCTGCTGGGCGGCTATTAGTAACTCCATAGGGTGGTGCCACCTCCCACCTTGTGACTTCACCGGCTGAGGGCTGAAGAACAATGTGGAAAAGCACAGGGTAGGGTACAAGAATCAAACCCCGGATCTCACAGCAGCAAAGCTATAAAAGGTACATGGATAAAACGTTTGGTTAATAAACTGGTCGAAAGAAGAAATTGAAGGGTTTTGGATTGGTTTTGACAGATCAGGGGCAGGTTGACGAGACAAGATAGCACTGCAAGCAGCCATTTGGAAGGTCCCTAAACAAAGGGAAACCCCGGCGTGCAGGGGCACATCCACATGCCAGAAGCACAGTTGCCAGCCATGTTGGGAGCCCCTTGGACAAAGGGAAACCCCGGAGTGCAGGGGTGCGTCCACCAAGTAAGTATGGTTGAACCCGCAGGAAAGTTGGGGGGGGGCACCAAAATTATCACCTGGAATGTCAGGGGACTTAACAGCCTAGTGAAAAGATCCAGAATCTTCGCCCGTTTAAGTTTGAAACCAGACATCGTCTTCCTCCAAGAGACTCACCCGAGGGAGAAGAACCTACTGCTGGTAAGGAAGGACTGGTTGGGACAGACATAACATTCATGTTATGGGACAAGGGCTAGGGGGGTAGCAATACAGAGGATGGCGTTTAGCGTGACAAAGATGGTTATGGATACAGGGGAATGGTACATCATGGTCAGCAGTGTCCTAGGTGGGGCACTGGTAGTCCTCGTCAATGTGCACACGCCCAACTGGGACGACATAGAATTTGTAAAGATGACCATGGCGGAAATCCCCGATATAAGTTACGCACCGACTAATCATGGGGACTTTAACCGTGTACAGGACCCACTGATCGACTAGTCAAACCCAGAACACAGAAAACGGCAGGCATGATGAGGGAACTGGGATTGTTTATGGAACAGATGGGGGCTGTGGACCCATGGCGGTTCATTTATCCAGGTGAGAAGGAATTCTCATTCTTCTCACCGGTACACAAGGTATATACCGGAATCAACTTCTTTGCAGTGGGGAAATCGGTGCATCCAGAAATAATAAGAGCGGAATACTCCGCAATTGTAATCTACATGGATGGGAGGTTGGAGATGGGCCATGTCCAAAGCCCCACATGGAGGTTGGGCACAGCCCTCTTGGCCGACATGGTCTTCTGCCAGAAACATCACAGGCCAGAGGTGAGTATGTTATGAACAACCGGAACGGGGAAGTCTCACCTTTCACATTCTGGGAGGCACTGAAGGCTGCGATTAGGGAGAGATTATAGCCTACAAGGCACATAGAGACAGGGAAGAGAGGGCTGCTGGGCAACAACTGACCGACTCCATCCTGAAGGTTGACAGATGGTACTCTAAGGCCCTGATCGTAGAGCTTCTGGCAGGGAGTTAAACCTGCTATTCACCAGGAAGGCAGTACACCAACTCCGTCAGACAGAGGGGACCTTGTACGAGCATGGAGACAAGGCTAGTCACCTGCTGGCTCGTCAACTGAGAAAGCAGGCAGCCATGAGGGAAAAAGCACAGATAAAGGATAGCATAGGCAGACTGGTAGCCAAACCAAAAAAAGGTCAACAAAGCCTTCTACCACCTCCGAATCCCCCGACAGGGATTCGGGAATGAAACAGTTCCTCGACGGGTTGGACATGCTAGTGGTGAGGGACAACAGATGGGAGGGGGCTGGAAGCACCACTAGGACTGGAGAGGTCATGGAGAGCATCAACTCCATGCAGGCAGGGATGGCGCTGGGGCCTGACTGTTTCCCAGTGGACTTTTGCAAAAAATGTGCGATGGTACTGGCCCCGCACCGGCGGGAGATGTTCTCAGACTCGCTAACTAAGGGCACCCTGCCTCCAACACGAACGCAGGCCACAATATCGCTGATAGCCGAAAAAGACAAAGACCCAATGGAATGCGGATCCGACAGACCTATTTCACTGCTCAATGTGGACGTGAAAATACTCGCAAAAATTGGCTAAGCGGCTGGAGAATTGTGTACCAGAGGTGGTCGCAGAGGACCAGACGGGCATTGTTAAGGGTAGACAGCCAGCTGCGAACATCAGATGACTGCTGAACGTGATAATGACCCCAGCCGGGGACAGGATACCAGAGGTGATCGTCTCCCTGGGCCAAGAAAAGGCCTTCATCAGAGTAGAGTGCAAATAACTCACTGAGAAACTAGAGTGGTTTGGGCTAGGGACAGGATTCACCTCATGTACAATACCTCAAGGCGAGCGTACGGACCAACACCAGCAGCACAGGGGCACAAGGAAGGGATGTCCGCTATCCCCGCTCTTGTTTGCCCTGGCAATCAAGCCGCTGGCGATTGCCCTGAGAGCGGCGAGGAGCTGGAAGAGAATCCGAAGAGGAGGCAGAGAGCACAGAGTCTTGCTCTATGCTGATGACATGTTCCTCTCCACCTTGGACCTACAAAGCGGCATGAAAGAAATCATGAAGTTCCTGGGAGAGTTCAGAGCATTCTCGGGCTACAAACTTAACCTTGGCAAAAGCAAAGTATTCCCCGTGATCCCAAGAGGGGAGGGGCAAAGCTGGAGGGACTACCATTTAAACTAGCCCAAAACAAATTCCGCTACCTGGGGAACCAGATTGCCCATGATTGGACGCGGATCCACCAGTGGAACCTGGCCAGTCTGCGGAGGAAGTAAAGAAGGACCTACAGAGATGGGATACACTCCCTGGCGGGGAGGGTACAGACGATCAAGATGAACATACTGCCCAGGTTCCTCTCCTGTTCAGATTCGTACTGACCTACATCTCCAAGGCCTTTTTCAACTCAATAGACAAGATGATTATGGTGTTTGTGTGTGTGGAGGGAGTGAAAAAAAAGAGTCCAAGAATCCCCCAAAAAGTTCTACAAAGAAGAAGAAACATGGGGGGGGATGGGTGAAGAAGCCAGACACTGAATGAGTGAGGGTGGAGGAGAGCTCCTGTATAGGAACGACCCTCCGGGCCCTCACCAGCACAGGGCTAAATAGCTGGCTTTTAAAGCAGACCAAGGCAGGCCAGCAGCATGGTTCAATTCCCGTACCAGCCTCCCCGAACAGGCGCCGGAATGTGGCGACTTGGGGCTTTTCACAGTAACTTCATTTGAAGCCCACTTGTGACAATAAGCGATTTTCATTTCATTTCATTTCACCATGGCAGCATGCCCATCCCCGCCAGCAAAGCACTCAACAAGTCCTGTGGCGCAGGCTGGGAGGGCCAAAGGCCCTGTTCCTGTGCTGTAATTTTCTTTGTTCCTTGTTCTATACCCTGAAACCAGATGTGGCAACCTTTTGGCCCCCATTTGCAGCAACCAATAGTTTCGCATCCAGCCATGCTGGACGCCACCTTTAAGAGGTGGAGACAGATTGGGGGGGGGGGGGGGGGGGGGGGGGGGGGGGCGCACTGACGGTTAGAGACGTTTACACTGAGGACAGACTAGCAACCTTAGAAGAACTGACTGCAACTATCAAACAGAAATTAACTCTGACATCTACAGGTCAAGAACTTTCTCCATAAGGAGGCGACAGCTTACCCACAGACCCCGAGAAGCACAATGCTAGAGGAGGTATTGGACATGGACAGTCTGGGGAAGGGCAACCGTGGGGACCTGTACGTACGACTATTGCAAAGGACACACTCCCTACTGGATGAAACGCAGGAAAAATGGGAGGAAGAGCTTGGGACGGAAATAGGTTGGGGTCTCTGGAGCGAAACACTGAGCAGGGCCAACTCCACCTCCTCGCGCACAAGGCTCAGCCGAATGCAACTGAAAGTGATGCACAGAGCACACCTGACAAGAACCCATATGAGCAGATTTTTCCTGGAGGTGGAGGACAAATGTGAATGGTGCCAGGGAGGCCCAGCCAACCATGCCCACATGTTCTGGGCATGTCCCACACTGGTCAGGTTCTGGACAGCCTTCTTTGAGGCAAAGCCCAAGATGGTGGGGGAGAGAGTGGAGTTGAGACCAAGAATGGCAGTCTTCGGGGTATCGGACCAGCCAGAACTATTCATGGGGAAGAGGGTCGATGCCCTTGCATTTGGTTCCCTCATCGCCCGCAGGAGAATCCAGATCGGCTGGCGGTCAGTAGCACCACCCACAGCTGCAGACTGGCTGGTCTGTCGGAATTTCTCCACCTGGAGAAGATCAAGTTTGTCATTCGACGCAGTACGGTGGCGCAGTGGGTAGCACTACAGCCTCATGACGCCGAGGTCCCAGGTTCGATTCTGGCTCTAGGTCACTGTCCGTGTGGAGTTTGCACATTCTCCCTTTGTTTGCGTGGGTTTCTCCCCCACAACCCAAAAGATATGCAGGATAGGTGGATTGGTCGCACTAAATTTCCCCTTAATTGGAAAAAAATGAATTGGGTACCAAGTTCGCTACCCAGAGGTCAGAGGAATGCTTCCACAAAGGTTGGAGGCCATTCACCAACTTGTTCCAGAACCTCTTCAAGACCAACAGCCAATAGAGTGGGGGAATGCATGGGAGCCAGCGGGACCACGGGGAACACGGAAACCCCAAAGAAACGCCACAAACAGGATAGGGGAGGGGAAGGAGGTGAGGTTGAGCGACAAAGCGGGGTGGGGAAGGAAACGGAAGGGGAAAGACACAGCACACATGTGAGCAGATAACTGCCAATTGTACAATAAGCGATGTGAGAATGGTCTCTGAATCAACAAATGAAGGGGGTGGGGACATCGAAACAGAGGAAAATGACTTGTACAGTGTAACCGACGTATATATCCTTCTTGAATGTACACTGTGTAAAATGTAAAAGCTTAAATAAAAACATATTGAAAAAAAGATATTGTGGCAGAGTTGAGCTGATAAACGGAAAGTAACAGTCGCACTACACAAGTGCCAGGCAATGACCATCTCCAACAAGAGGGAGTCCAACCATCTGCCTGTGACATTCAATGGCATTACCATTGCTGAACCTGCCACTGTTTGTAAACTCCTGGAGTTGCCATTGACCAGAAACTGACCTGGAACAGCCAAATAAATACTGTGGCTACAAGGGCAGGTCAGAGGCTGGGAATTCTGTGCAGAGTAACTCACCTCCTGACTCCCCAAATCCCGTCTACCATCAACAATTCAGGAGTGCGATGGAATATTTGCCCCTTTCCTTGATGAGTGCAGTTCCATCAACACTCAGGATCCAGAACAAAGCAGCGCGCTTGATTGGCACCCCATCCATCCTCTCAAACATCCATCCTCTCCAACATCCATTCCCTCCACCACTAAGCAGTGTGGCAGCGGTATGGACAATCTACAAGATGCATTGCAGCAACTCACCAAGACGTCTCAACAGCACCTTCCAAACACGTGACCTCTACCACATAGGAAGACACCACTATCTGCAAGTCCCCCTTCTAGTCAAACACCATTCTGACTTGAAACAATATCGCCGTTCCCCTCATTGCCTCTGGGTCAAAATCCTGGAAAATCCTAACCAGCAGTAGTGTTTGATGTACCTACACATGGGCTGCAGTACTTCAGGAAAGTGGCTCGCCACCACCTTCTCATGGACAATAAACGTTGGCCGAGTCAGCAATTCTCATATGCTGTGTACGAGTAAATTTTTCAAAAGTGACATCAAAATCACCCATTTGTAGTTATCACAGAAAAACATGGTGATAGAATGCAATCGCCAGAACACCAAATTAAGTTCTTAACCATCATGTGCAAAACATAGAATTTGAATTATTCACCAAAAGTAAGAATCCCAGGTGGCATCTTATTTATTCTAGACTGGCACTGGAAGAACAAGTATGGGTGTATTAAGTGTATTAAGTGCATAATTTAAAAATAATCTCCAGGTTCAGGTAATTCTTCACCCTGCCGTTCTCTTAGACCTAGAAATACTAGCTGTATCTTGTGTTACCAAAGCTCTGAAATATCCCTCCTGAACCTCTCCATCTCCATCTTTTTCTTTACGTTTTTAATTGCCCTTCCAGATATCTTTCTTTGGCTCAGCATTGATTTTTGCCTGATTACGCTTTGGCGACCATCTTTTGTTCTTGATGAATGCAAGTTGTTACTATTGCTACAATTATGAAGTTATGTTAATTACAAGATTATGTTGTTTAGGACTGTATCTTTAAATTTAAAGCAAATGAAGGGAGTGATCTTACCTGTTCTAAGGTACATATGACAGTAAACCTAGGTAGTTTGATTGGAAGAGATAATAGGACGGCTGAGATTGTTTACTAAGAAGGAGGTGTACGCCATTTATAGAACATAGAACATAGAACATAGAACACTACAGCGCAGTACGGGCCCTTCGGCCCTCGATGTTGCGCCGACCTGTGAAACCATCTGAAGCCTATCTGACCTACACTATTCCATTTTCATCCATATGTCTATCCAGTGACCACTTAAATACCCTTAAAGTTGGCGAGTCTACTACTATTGCAGGCAGGGCGTTCCACACCCCTACTACTCTCTGAGTAAAGAAACTGCCTCTGACATCTGTCCTATATCTCTCACCCCTCAATTTAAAGCTATGTCCCCTCGTGTTGGTCATCACCATCCGAGGAAAAAGACTCTCACTGTCCACCCTATCTAACCCTCTGACTATCTTATATGTCTCTATTAAGTCACCTCTCAGCCTTCTCCTCTCTAACGAAAACAACCTCAATTCCCTGAGCCTTTCCTCATAAGACCTTCCCTCCATACCAGGCAACATCCTAGTAAATCTCCTCTGAACCCTTTCCAAAGCTTCCACATCCTTCCTATAATGTGGTGACCAGAACTGCACGCAGTACTCCAGGTGTGGCCGCACCAGAGTTATGTACAGCTGCAGCATGACCTTGTGGTTTCGAAACTCAATCCCCCTGCTTATAAAGGCTAGCACACCATATGCCTTCTTAACAGCCCTATTAACCTGGGTGGCAACTTTCAGGGATTTATGTACCTGGATGCCGAGATCTCTCTGTTCATCTACACTACCAAGAATCTTGCCATTAGCCCAGTACTCTGCATTCCTGTTACTCCTTCCAAAGTGAACCACCTCACACTTTTCCGCATTAAACTCCATCTGCCACCTCTCAGCCCAGCTCTGCAGCCTATCTATGTCCCTCTGTATCCTATAACATCCTTCAGCACTATCCACAACTCCACCGACCTTCGTGTCATCTGCAAATTTACTAACCCATCCTTCTACACCCTCTTCCAGGTCATTTATAAAAATGACAAACAGCAGTGGCCCCAAAACAGATCCTTGCGGTACACCACTAGTAACTGAACTCCAGGATGAACATTTGCCATCAACCACCACCCTCTGTCTTCTTTCAGCTAGCCAATTACTGATCCAAACCGCTAAATCACCTTCAATTCCATACTTCCTTATTTTCTGCAATAGCCTACCGTGGGGAACCTTATCAAATGCCTTACTGAAATCCATATACACCACATCAACAGCTTTACCCTGATCCACCTGTTTGGTCACCTTCTCAAAAAACTCAATAAGGTTTGTGAGACATGACCTACCCTTCACAAAGCCGTGTTGAGTATCGCTAATCAACTTGTTCTTCTCAAGATGATTATAAACCCTATCTCTTATAACCTTTTCCAACATTTTACTCACAACCGAAGTAAGGCTCACAGGTCTATAATTACCAGGGTTGTCTCTACTCCCCTTCTTGAACAAGGGGACAACATTTGCTATCCTCCAGTCTTCCGGCACTATTCCTGTCGACAAAGACGACATAAAGATCAAGGACAAAGGCTCTGCAATCTCCTCCCTGGCTTCCCAGAGAATCCTAGGATAAATCCCATCTGGCCCAGGGGACTTATCTATTTTGACATTTTCTAAAATTGCTAACACCTCCTCCTTTTGAACCTCAATTCCATCTAGCCTGGTCGACTGAACCTGAGTGTTCTCCTCGACAACATTGTCTTTCTCCAGTGTAAACACTGACGAAAAATATCCATTTAATGCTTCCCCTATATCCTCTGATTCCACACACAACTTTCCACTACTATCCTTGATTGGCCCTAATCTTACTCGAGTCATTCTTTTGTTCCTGATATACCTATAGAAAGCCTTAGGGTTTTCCTTGATCCTATCTGCCAACGACTTTTCGTGTCCTCTCCTCGCTCTTCTTAACTCTCCCTTTAGGTCCTTCCTGGCTAACTTGTAACTCTCAAGTGCCCTAACTGAGCCTTCATGTCTCATCCTAACATAAGCCTTCTTCTTCCTCTTGACAAGTGCTTCAACTTCCTTAGTAAACCATGGCTCCCTTGCTCGACAACTTCCCCCCTGCCTGACAGGTACATACTTATCAAGGACACGCAGTAGCTGTTCCTTGAAAAAGCTCCACATTTCGATTGTACCCATCCCCTGCAGTTTCCTTCCCCATCCTATACCTCCTAAATCTTGCCGAATAGCATCATAATTGCCTTTCCCCCAGCTATAATTCTTGCCTTGCGGTATATACCTATCCCTGCCCATTGCTAAAGTAAACATAACCGAGTTGTGATCACTATCACCAAAGTGCTCACCTACATCTAAATCTAACACCTGGCCGGGTTCATTACCCAGTACCAAATCCAATGTGGCCTCGCCCCTTGTTGGCCTGTCTACATACTGTGTCAGAAAACCCTCCTGCACACACTGCACAAAAACTGACCCATCTATAGTACTCGAACTATAGTATTTCCAGTCAATATTTGGAAAGTTAAAGTCCCCCATAACAACTACCCTGTTACTCTCGCTCCTGTTCAGAGATGATGGCAGAAATCCCTGATCTCACAATAAGTAGACTCCTGAATCTCCCAAAGTGTCAGCAAGGTGATGAAGGTACCTGATTGTGAACAGTCGTGCTGTGTTTTCCATTTACTTCCAAGGTGAAAGATAGTTGGACTTTCAAGGAACTAATTAGCACTTCTATCTGGATACACAGAAAGCTAGAAACAACTGTGGACCTCTTGCTACAAGGACTGTATTTCCCTGGAGATTGCAATATGTGATGTGTATAAAAGGGGACCATTCCTACCTGCCATTTCAAGTGTGAATAGCCTACAAAAATGCATTTTGTCAATCGTGCTTTTTGATGTCTGTCACATTAAAAGTTTTAAAAACATCAAGTCTTGCCATCTTTCAGCTAGGAAACTGTTGATTTCTGTTTTTCATTAAAGTTATCAGTCTCAACAGAGGTTGTAACATTATTCTTGAATTTTTTTTTTTTTTTACACAGAGCTGGGGGGTGCCTGGAATGCGCTACCAGGGGAGGTTTTGGAAGCAGATACATTAACGGCGTTCAAAAAGCATCTTGACAAATACATGGATAGATGGGTTCAGAGGGATTGGGGCACTAGGAAATGCTGAGGGCTTTCGCCAAGGGTGGTATCATGACCAGTACAGGCTTGGAGGGCCGAAGGGCCTGTTCGTATGCTGTATTGTTATTTGTTACAATTCCAGCTGATGTTACCACTGGACACACAGTTCCCGGAGCAGAACCCTGGCTTAACAGATCATAAGTTTTATTTCTTGTTTAGAGACGTGGATGAAGAGAGTTGCAGAACTGCTGATTAACTATTTTTAAAAAAACATTTTATTGAGGTATTTTTTGGTTTTATAACAACAACAAAATAAATAATGTACATGAATTTATAAACATAGTGCAAACGCCGTCTTCCTCCCTTACAGGTCCCACCTTTGTTAACCCCCTACTCCAAGCTAAACTAAACCCCCCCCCCCCCCCCCCTTCTGCTGATGATTAATTTTCCGCAAAGAAGTCGACGAGCGGTTGCCACCTCCGGGCAAACCCTAACATTGACCCTCTCAAGGCGAACTTGATTTTCTCCAAACAGAGAAAGCTAGCCATGTCCGATAGCCAGGTCTCCGACTTCAGGGGCTTGGAGTCCCTCCAAACTAATAATATCCGTCTCCGGGCTACCAGGGAAGCAAAGGCCAGAACGTCTGCCTCTTTCTCCTCCTGGATACCCGGATTTTACGACACCCCGAAAATCGCCACCTCCGGACTCAGCGCCACCCTTGTTTTTAACACCGTGGACATGAACATAGAACATAGAACGATACAGCGCAGTACAGGCCCTTCGGCCCTCGATGTTGCACCGACATGGAAAAAAATCTAAAGGCCATCTAACCTACACTATGCCCTTATCATCCATATGCTTATCCAATAAATTTTTAAATGCCCTCAATGTTGGCATGTTCACTACTGTTGCAGGTAGGGCATTCCACGGCCTCACCACTCTTTGCGTAAAAAAACCCACCTCTGACCTCTGTCCTATATCTATTACCCCTCAATTTAAGGCTATGTCCCCTCGTGCTAGCCACCTCCATCCGCGGGAGAAGGCTCTCGCTGTCCACCCTATCTAACCCTCTGATCATTTTGTATGCCTCTATTAAGTCACCTCTTAACCTTCTTCTCTCTAACGAAAACAACCTCAAGTCCATCAGCCTTTCCTCATAAGATTTTCCCTCCATACCAGGCAACATCCTGGTAAATCTCCTCTGCACCCGTTCCAAAGCTTCCACGTCCTTCCTATAATGAGGCGACCAGAACTGTACGCAATACTCCAAATGCGGCCGTACTAGAGTTTTGTACAACTGCAACATGACCTCATGGCTCCGGAACTCAATCCCTCTACCAATAAAGGCCAACACACCATAGGCCTTCTTCACAACCCTATCAACCTGGGTGGCAACTTTCAGGGATCTATGTACATGGACACCGAGATCCCTCTGCTCATCCACACTACCAAGAATTTTACCATTAGCCAAATATTCCGCATTTCTGTTATTCTTTCCAAAGTGAATCACCTCACACTTCTCCACATTAAACTCCATTTGCCACCTCTCAGCCCAGCTCTGCAGCTTATCTATGTCCCTCTGTAACCTGCAACATCCTTCCGCACTGTCTACAACTCCACCGACTTTAGTGTCGTCTGCAAATTTACTCACCCATCCTTCTGCGCCCTCCTCTAGGTCATTTATAAAAATGACAAACAGCAACGGCCCCAGAACAGATCCTTGTGGTACGCCACTCGTAACTGAACTCCATTCTGAACATTTCCCATCAACTACCACTCTCTGTCTTCTTTCAACTAGCCAATTTCTGATCCACATCTCTAAATCACCCTCAATCCCCAGCCTCCGTATTTTCTGCAATAGACGACCGTGGGGAACCTTATCAAACGCTTTACTGAAATCCATATACACCACATCAACTGCTCTACCCTCGTCTACCTGTTCAGTCACCTTCTCAAAGAACTCGATAAGGTTTGTGAGGCATGACCTACCCTTCACAAAACCATGCTGACTGTCCCTAATCATATTATTCCTATCTAGATGATTATAAATCGTATCTTTTATAATCCTCTCCAAGACTTTACCCACCACAGACGTTAGGCTCACCGGCCTATAGTTACCGGGGTTATCTCTACTCCCCTTCTTGAACAAAGGGACCACATTTGCTATCCTCCAGTCCTCTGGCACTATTCCTGTAGCCAATGATGACCTAAAAATCAAAGCCAAAGGCTCAGCAATCTCTTCCCTGGCTTCCCAGAGAATCCTAGGATAAATCCCATCCGGCCCCGGGGACTTATCTATTTTCACCTTGTCCAGAATTGCCAACACTTCTTCCCTACGCACCTCAATGCCATCTATTCTAATAGCCTGGGTCTCAGCATTCTCCTCCACAATATTATCTTTTTCTTGAGTGAATACTGACGAAAAGTATTCATTTAGTATCTCGCTTATCTCCTCAGCCTCCACACACAACTTCCCACCACTGTCCTTGACTGGCCCTACTCTTACCCTAGTCATTCTTTTATTCCTGACATACCTAGAGAAAGCTTTTGGGTTTTCCTTGATCCTACCTGCCAAAGACTTCTCATGTCCCCTCCTTGCTCGTCTCAGCTCTCTCTTTAGATCCTTCCTCGCTTCCTTGTAAATATCAAGCGCCCCAACTGAAACTTCACGCCTCATCTTCACATAGGCCTCCTTCTTCCTCTTAACAAGAGATTCCACTTCTTTGGTAAACCACGGTTCCCTCGCTCGACCCCTTCCTCCCTGCCTGACTGGTACGTACTTATCAAGAACATGCAATAGCTGTTCCTTGAACAAGCTCCACATATCCAGTGTGCCCAACCCTTGCAGCCTACTTCTCCAACCAACACATCCTAAGTCATGTCTAATGGCATCATAATTGCCCTTCCCCCAGCTATAACTCTTGCCCTGCGGGGTATACTTATCCCTTTCCATCACTAACGTAAAGGTCACCGAATTGTGGTCACTGTTTCCAAAGTGCTCACCTACCTCCAGATCTAACACCTGGCCTGGTTCATTACCCAAAACCAAATCCAATGTGGCCTCGCCTCTTGTTGGCCTGTCAACATATTGTGTCAGGAAACCCTCCTGCACACATTGTACAAAGAATGACCCATCTAATGTACTCGAACTATATCTTTTCCAGTCAATATTTGGAAAGTTAAAGTCTCCCATAACAACTACCCTGTTACTTTCGCTCTTTTCCAGAATCATCTTCGCCATCCTTTCCTCTACATCCCTAGAACTATTAGGTGGCCTATAGAAAACTCCCAACAGGGTGACCTCTCCTTTCCTGTTTCTAACCTCAGCCCATACTACCTCAGAAGAAGAGTCCCCATCTAGCATCCTTTCCGCCACCGTAATACTGTCCTTGACAAGCAGCGCCACACCTCCCCCTCTTTTGCCCCCTTCTCTGAACTTACTAAAACACCTAAACCCCGGAACCTGCAACAACCATTCCTGTCCCTGCTCTATCCATGTCTCTGAAATGGCCACAACATCGAAGTCCCAGGTACCAACCCATGCTGCCAGTTCCCCTACCTTATTTCGTATACTCCTGGCATTGAAGTAGACACACTTCAAACCACCTACCTGAACACTGGCACTCTCCTGCGAAGTCAAATCTGTGCTCCTGACCTCTATACTCTCAATCTCCCGTACCCTAAAACTACAATCCAGGTTCCCATGCCCCTGCTGAATTAGTTTAAACCCCCCCAAAGAGCACTAACAAATCTCCCCCCCAGGATATTGGTACCCCCTCAGGTTCAGATGTAGACCATCCTGTCTATAGAGGTCCCACCTTCCCCAGAAAGAGCCCCAGTTATCCAGAAATCTGAATCCCTCCCGCCTGCACCATCCCTGTAGCCACGTGTTTAATTGCTCTCTCTCCCTATTCCTCATCTCACTATCACGTGGCACGGGCAACAACCCAGAGATAACAACTCTGTTTGTTCTCGCTCTGAGCTTCCATCCTAGCTCCCTAAAGGCCTGCCTGACATCCTTGTCCCCTTTCCTACCTATGTCGTTAGTGCCAATGTGGACTACGACTTGGGGCTGCTCCCCCTCCCCCTTAAGGACCCGGAAAACACGATCCGAGACATCTGCAAACCCCTGCCAGAATCCCCTAAGCTTCGGAACGTGTCCAGAACATGTGGACATGTGGACATGGTTCGCTGGCCCTACCGCACACCTTGCACACCTATCTTCTACCCCAAAGAACCAGCTCATCCGGGCCACTATCATGTGAGCCCGGTGAATGACCTTGAATTATATCAGGCTGAGCCTGGCAGATGTTGTGGACGCACTGACTCTGCTCAACGCATCCGCCCAGAGACCATCCTCTATCTTTCCTCCCAACAACTCTTCCCACTTGCGCTTCAGCTCCTCAGTCCGAGTCTCCTCTGACCCCATAAGTTCGTTGTAAATGTCAGAGACCCTCCCTTCTCCCACCACCCTCTAGGAACTACCCTCTCCTGTATCCCCCTTGAGCGGGAAGGTTGAAACCTGCCTATGTAGGAAGTCCTGCACCTGCAGGTACCTGAATTTATTTCCCCTCGCCAATCCAAATTTTTCCTCCAGCTCCCTCAAGCTGGGAAAGCTCCCTTCTATAAACATATCCCCCATCCTCTCAATCCCTGCTCTCTGCCATCTCTGAACTCCCCGTCCATCCTTCACAGGGCAAACTGGTGATTATTACAGATTGGGGACCAGACCGATGCTCCCTCTGCTCCCACATGCCTCCTCCATTGCCCCCAGACTCTCAGGGCCGCCACCACCATGGAGCTGGTGGAGTACCGTGCCGGCGGGAACGGCAGAGGCGCCGTTTTCAGCGTCCCCAAACTGGTGCTCTTACATGAAGTTGCCTCCATACGCCCCCATGCCGACCCTCCCCCCCCCAGCCACTTCCTGATCATGGCTATATTCGCAGCCCAATAGTAGTTACCAGGGCCGGCTCAAGGCACCGGCAACTCGGGCAGTCGCCCGGGGCGCCATGTGCTAGGGGGCGCCATGTGCTAGGGGGCGCCAGACTCGGGTCCCGCGCATGCGCAGTTGGGCCGGTGCCAACCAGCGCATGCGCGGTGGCCGCCCTCCCCCGCTGTGGCCGCCCTCCCCCCGCTGTGGCCGCCCTCCCCCGCTGTGGCCGCCCTCCCCCGCTGTGGCCGCCCTCCCCCGCTGTGGCCGCCCTCCCCCGCTGTGGCCGCCCTCCCCCGCTGTGGCCGCCCTCCCCCGCTGTGGCCGCCCTCCCCCAGGGGAATGGGACAGTTCAGCGCCAACGTTTCAGCGCTGCCGTTTCAGCGCCTGGACGTTTCAGCGTCAAAAATTTCAGCGCTGCCGTTTCAGCGCCAAAAATTTCAGCTGGCCAGCGCTCATTCATTCACAGGTCACTTTACAAGTGCAACGAGATTAACAGGGGAGCCAAAAAGCTGCAGTGCAAAGGTGGTGACACAGGTATACTTAGTTATAACACTTAGTTATTTGGCCTTTTTTTGGAGTTTTATTACTGTGTGCTAAGTGGTGTGCAGAACCCAGATACAGAAGCCTCACCCCCAAGGTCTGCTTAAATGTCATGTCTCAAGCTTTTAAAATTTGCTTATCTTTAAACATGGGGATAAAAATCCCATGCTCTTTAAACATAGGGGAGAAAAAGCTGAAACTGTCAGTGAGAGTTTTGAAAAACTCTCCGTTGAACTACATGTCATCTGGTGTAGGTTAGAAAACAATTTACCATCTGCTCATGCGGTTTCAATAATCAATAATCAATTATCACTCCCCCCCGGTCCGCTCCCCCCCACCCCCCGGTCCGCTCCCCCCCCCCCCCCCCCCCGGTCCGCTCCCCCCCCCCCCCCCGGTCCGCTCCCCCCCCCCCCCCTTGCGGGTCTCCCCCCCCCCCCTCCTGCCCCCCCCCCCCCCCCCCCTGCGGGTCTCCCCCCCCCACTCTGCGGGGTCCCCCCCCCCCTCTCTGCGGGTCCCCCCTCTGCGGGGCCCCCCCCCCCCCTCCCCCTCCCCCTCCCCTCCCCTCCCCTCCCCTCTGCGGGCCTCCCCTCCCCTCTGCGGGCCCCCCCTCCCAGGCCCCGCCCCGCCCCCCCTCCCCTCCCAGGCCCCGCCCCGCCCCCCCCTCCCAGGCCCCGCCCCCCCTCCCCTCCCAGGCCCCGCCCCCCCTCCCCTCCCAGGCCCCGCCCCCCCCCTCCCAGGCCCCGCCCCCCTCCCCTCCCAGGCCCCGCCCCCCCTCCCAGGCCCCGCCCCCTCCCCTCCCAGGCCCCGCCCCCCTCCCCTCCCAGGCCCCGCCCCCCTCCCCTCCCAGGCCCCGCCCCCCCTCCCCAAGGGCGCCGAAGTTCAGCTTGCCCGGGGCGCCAGCAACCCTAGGGCCGGTGCTGGTAGTTACTGAAGTTTGTCAGCGCCAGCCCACCCTCTCCCCAGCTCCGCTCAAGCATCCCACTCTTCACTCGTGGGGTCTTGCCCGCCCATACGAAGCCAGTGATCACTTTGTTGACCCGTTTAAAAAAGGACCACGGAATAAAGATGGGGAGACACAAACACAAACAGGAATCTCAGGACGACTGTCATCTTCACTGTCTGCACCCTCCCAGCTAGTGACAACGGGAGCGCGTCCCACCTTCGAAAATCGTCCTTCATTTGGTCCACAGTCGGGCTAGATTTAGTTTGTGCAGCCATTCCCACTTGGATGCCTAGATACCAAAAGCTTCACCCTACCACTCTAAACGGCAGCTCCCCTAGTCACTTCTCCTGTCCCCTCGCCTGTGAGCCCTGTCCACCTCTAAGGGTCGGGAGAATGCCCCATCCCCCAGCAGCTTCTCGAACACGTCCGCTATGTATACCCCAGCGTCCACTCCTTCGGTCCCCTCTGGGAGCCCATCGATTCTAAAGTTCTGCCGGTGGGACCTATTCTCTAGGTCCTCCACCTTCTCCAGGAGCCTTTACTGCTGGTCTCTCAGCATCACCACCTCCAACTCCACCGCAGTTTGATGTTCCTCCTGGTCAGCCAGCGCTTTCTCTACTTTCTGGATCACCCCATCTTGGGCATCCAATCTAAGCTCCAGCCGCGCAATTGATTCCTTAATCAGGTCCAAGCAGTCCCGTTTCTGCTTAGCAAAGTCCTCCTGGATAACTTACATCAACTGCTCCGTTGACTGCTGGGTCGACAAGCCAGAGATCCGGTAATCCTCCATGCTTTCACCCACTGCAGCTTCAGCCCAAGCCTTCTCTGTCCGTCTATTTCTGCATTTGCGAGCACTTCTCGTCCTCCTCTCCATGCACCGATGTGGGAATCCAACACAATTGTCTTTATCATCGATTTTGCAAACCAAGTCCGGTAAAAAATCAGGGGAAAAGGTCCAAAAGTCCGATCCGAGTAGGAGCCACCAAATGTGCGACTTACTCCTTCATAGCTGCTACGGAACTATTAGCTAAAGAATAAAATCTATATTAAACATGAAAAATTGACTATAATACACCACTCCTTCACCCCAGCTATATTGCCCCGGGCACACACTGATTTATAAGGAGAATATAAGTTATATCTTAAACTCGGATGTTCTAGGAAGCACGCAGTCCATGTAAACCAACAGGCCAACCGTGGTCAAACACACAACCCTCTGAAACCAAGTAGTCGATCCCACCCAATACGACTTCTGTGGATTTTTCATCAAATCCCTCCAGAAGCTTATTACACTGAGCCAACTGGTCTCATTGGAACTCTGACTTGCCACTCTTTGGGGGGGGGGGGGGGGGGGGGGAAATCACACCTTGGAATCTTCTCCCAAACAACACTTTCTCTCTAATACCTTCACCAAGAATCTACTTCCAGGATTTCAATCATTCCTTTCAGTATTCCTCTCCTTGGATTGAAAGGTGCATTCAAGCTTCCATACAAGCTCAGGTTCCCAGCCAGGTCAGCAGAACACTACTCCTTCACAGGCTGTATTAAGATGTCACCAAACTTTTGATTTACCTCGGATGTCTGGTCTTTCACCTAGCTGACTTTAAATCTGGTTCTTGCACCTGTTTCTTCAACTCCGAGCATTTTTTCTGCTTTTTACTTGAATTCTCCTGAACAGGACCTTTATTTCCTGTTATTTGTTCCTCTAATTATATGTCTTCCTGATACATACATTTTGTCCCCCAACTCCGATTTTTGGACTATCTTTTGCTCCTTTGGCAAATCTGCTCCCTGCACCTCTCTTGTCCTGTCCAGCTTCACCTGGTTCAAGCTTAAAAACTAACCCAAAAGTTATTTCTCGCCGAGGATGACTCTTGGTTGCTAAGCAACAGCCTAATTTCTCTTTTATCCATATTTTCTTTCATGCCGTAAACCGTCTTGCATGCATCAAAATTAAACTGAAGTCATTAACATTTTAAAATCAGATACACAAAATTGTAAAACTATACCCTTTTTCTAATACCCACAAATACAAATATAGATTATTTAGAACTCCCTCAGGTTTCTGACACCATTACACTATAAACCACAATAGGGACTACTTCCATCACCAATACCCAAGAATGTACCACCACCCTTTCTGATGGTGAAATAATACAAATGAATTGACAACAGTTGCACCAATGCTAATAAGGAAACTTGAAGGAACTTCAAACAGATTTCATAAGAGTAAGATATGCATTTGAAATTGCAAGAATGCTGAAGCACGACTGCTCAATTGCTACATTTCTAGCATTTTTCAAAAATATTACAGATTAACGTGTTGCTGTGACATTCAGGATACTTGGCAAATTTCATAAGGTGCTTGAAATAGTAATTTAAATAGGAGAGAACATAAGTTAGAAATAGATCTGGAATTTGAAAGCATTTTTCTCAGAGAAAGAAGTGCTCATAACGAAAATGTGATTTAAAATAGCATATTGGAATCCCACCAGGTCTTAAGAAGAAATTGTCTCTCATGGTACAGTATATGCTAACTGGAAGAAAGTGGGGGAAGACAATCCTGTTTGCTGTTTGCGGTTCATCAGACCAGGTTTCAATATTATTAGTGTAGGGCCCAAACTGGTGAAAATGATACAGTATCAGATCTTCCGGATTGTGTAAACACACTAATGTCCACAGTGCAGACTGCTTCGGTCCCTATTAATTCCCATATCATCCCTCATCCATTTATTGTTTTCCATTCATTCAAATGCCTTACCTCATCAGTTAATCTTCTAAAGGCACGACCGTCAGACAAACCAATTTCAGCTTGCTGGCCCCTCAAGAGATTCCATTCTCTTTCATTAAGTGAATTGACGTAAAGGTGCTTCTGTTCTTCTTCTTGCTGTTGGAATTTTTCCCTCTTACTTTTCTTGTCCTGAATGTGAAGCATCCATATCAGAAAACAAATTATGCTCTCCCTTTGTCAGAATACCCACCAAATGAGTAAATTATCCAGTTAAAATTAGCAGTGTCTTACTGAACTTCAGTATTTTGCATATGTCAATTCAAGTGATCTCTAGAGTTTTTTTTAAGCACACTGCTTTGCAAGATATAGAAGTATACTTTAATGTGGGAGATTCCTAGCCAGCATGCAATACATTAGACTCTCAATTAGTGTTGGATTATAAAACATTTTACAGTATAGATGATGATCTGAGGTGACCCCAAATTCATCTAGGTTGGGGAGAAAGCTAAAAATTGAGCTTAGCACTCTGAGGGATAATACCTATGGTACACACAAGACCAGAGTAAGATTAGGCAACTCGGCTCAAAATGCAGTATCATTGACGGCCCCGTCTCCCGAACTAGCCCAAATGGTGCACCCAAGATGGTCATGGATTCATCAGTTTCAAAGTGGCTTTCCACTTTCCTGTTGTCATACCGCCTGGCACACACAGATTTTATATTGCACTTACCAGCTCAGCAATCCCTTTCTCCTGCCACTGACCCAGAAGAAATCCAATGGTACAATGCAAATTTAATTATGGAACACCGTATTGGCACCACTGGCCTGACACCAGAGGTACTGTTTAACCCCCTTGTGCTATTATGGCCACTGTAGCCAAATCGTTCGTAAAAGCACTTTCTAACGAGCCAGTCCTCCAGGAAATTAGACTCAGATCTCCAGAAGAAAAGACTCTCAAAATCAAAAGAAATGCACATTGGGAATCATTCACCAAGCTAATTCCAGGCCCTCCCAGTATGCGGCAGCACTTTTATTCCCAGTATACTTTCCCACTGTGGATTACACGGAAAATTATTTATTTTCAACTTTGGTTAATTATTTTCCCTCCCTGTACTAAATTCTGCATGTTTTAGTTTATATTTTCCCGCTTTTTGATGGAGAAAACCATATATAGTTGTCCCAATTTTAAAACTAAACTTGTTTGGCTGGGGTCAAGCGAAGACTCCAAACGTATCTTCCAGGTAGCTTATACATGCGCTGCTAGGCCTTCTCGTACAACATGTCCCACGATATACCTGTGTCAACCACATGCTCTTACAATCATGTCCATGAAAAGGGAAGAGTTGGAGGCTGCACCACCAGAAGACCATGTTGGATAGTTTGCGGTCAGGTCATGAACTGTTTTTTCCAGATCCTATTCCAGACTCTGGTCAAAGACAAGGTGGGAATGTGCCAAAAACAGTTCCTTGAATCCCACGCTGCACCAAAACATTTTGCAGCATCAGAAGCCAGTAGCATCCAAATCTCGGAAAATACCATTTCCACAAAACATTGGTAATTGACTGAAGACTGAATCCAGCCACTGAGTATGCATGCCTTCTGAATGAGCAAGACTCTGTGCGGTTTCCAATATCAAAACACAATACTTTCTACCAAGTATGAGGCATTCTTCTTTATTTTTTAATCACATAAGAAATACTGAAAACCTTCTTGTCCATTATTTCCTTTGTTACAACACCCTGAGCAAGTGCATGGACACTCCCAGCTCCACTCATCCCGAGTCACAACACAAGTGAATTAACCAATAATTCTTATAAAAAATACCCAAGGTCTTTGGCCCTTGGCTGACCAATAAATCCTGTCACCATGTTTATAAATGTAAACACAATTACTGTTTATTTATAACCAAGAACGATAATGAAATACACAGCAGGTACAGTTGATTAATGATTAAGTAATACATAACTCCCACTTTAATTTACACACACACACACACACACACACTACACACACGGGTGGAAAGGGGTAAAAATCGTAAGTGAAAGGAAGAGAGACTTTGTTTCAGGCGACAGTTCTTAGCACACTTTTCTTCACAGCAAGCTTGCAAACTGAAGTCTTTATTTCTGGCTTCTCTGTAGATTCACTCATTCAAGTTGGCTGTAGTTTAGAAATATAGTATTCACAATATTTCTGGAGAAGCCCCTAACTTCTCTTCAAACCTTGCTTTCAATTCATGGTTTGTCTTCAGGCCTCTAGTTCCAGAAAGACAGTATCCTCAGGCTAGAGGAGAGAGTCTCACAGCAAGCTTTCTGGAGAGAGCTGGAATTTTCTGGCAAATTAGCTGTGTCTGTTCACCATGCTGCCAGAATCAAAACTGAAACCTCCTTCGGTCTCTGAACATCCCATTTGGATAAGACCCAATCACCACCTGTTACAGGGCAATGCCACTTCATTGGCTACCAGCCAAATCAATCAAATCGGGTCCCATAACAGCTCTCTCACTGCTGCCGGCATGTCTGCAAATTCAGTTTAAACCAGCACAGGCTTCTGGATTCTGCTCCTTGAGTTAAAGATACAGGCTGCTTGCCTTAAAGGCACGTGTCCATTAATCATCCATGGATCAAATATATAATGGGAAAAATAAAAGAAAGGAAAATAAGGGAATAACAGGAAGGACTCTTCTATGAGACATCTCTCTATGAGAATAAAACTTCAGGGCATCGACATGGGTTATGAGGTATGCAAGACATAAATCAGAGACACATATCCATCCCCATTGTACAAGTTCCCTTCCCAATGTATACATTGGTAACTAGTCAGCCTTTAAGCACATTATCCTTTCCAGAAATGTGCACTATTTTAACATTGAACGGTTGCAATAATAAACTCTGACAGAATAACCCTGCATTCCCGGTTTTTAACTTCTCTATAAACACAAGCGGGTCTGCTAAAACTAAACTTTGTTTATTGTCATATCGGACATATACTTCAAAGTGCTGAAGGACTAGTATCAAGACGAAGGCTTCCTTTTCAATGGTTGAACACTTCTCTGGCATGGATTTAGTTTTTGAAAAATATCCGACTGGCATTCTATCAATGCATTCTTGTCTTTTAGTAGGCCCTGTCCCTATCACCAGGTCACTGGCATAGGTGGCTACTTTAAATGGTCTGGAAATGTCCGCGGTGGTCACCAACAGTGACCGTCAGTGCAGCTGAAGGTTCAATTCTGAGTTGATTGACTTTATGTGTACCATTCTTTGTGTTACAATCTTCACCTCCTCATCATTTCACCTCCTCATCGCAGTTTCACAGCCCTCATCTCCATTTGGTAACGTGAACTCAAATAATATGTGCTTTCAAGATTTGAATTTTTCCTCTTTACTTTCAGAATCAGAGGATAGCACTTTATTGGCTCTATGAATTTTCAGGTTTTTGTTGACAGATGCGGTGGCAGAATCACTCTGTGATTCGCCATCCACCTTGCTCTTAATTTTATAAGGAATTAATTAATGATTATTTCATCTCCTTTGCTATTTGCTTATTTTACCTGAAAGGGACACGGTGACCTTTAAAAGGATGTGGGTTAACTAGCCGTTTAGTTGGCATTACTTACTGTCCTTGTCCTGACTAACTGATGCCATGCTATCATGTATATTTTCCTTCCATGCAGGCATGCTGTGGGAAATATTTGCACCTGAAGTGAATGGAAATGGCTTTACTGCAAGAAGCCGTAACAAATTACTTTTAGAAAAGTCCAAGTCACTTTCTGTTCCAATTTGCTCTTTTCTTCCCTAGTTTTGGAAGAATTACTTGCCATTCATTCATGATAAGTTAGTGACAGGTCTATTCAGTAACAGCTGTTTATCATTACTTCATAGTCAGAACCAAAATCGAATTCAGAATTCTCATCCGACTCTTCATCACTGTTATGGACTCCTCTTTCGTGTGGTCACCTTTGGTCTTGGGAGTTCCCAGAATTTGGTTCTCTACAAGATTTTATGTTTGACAGACCATCTAGAGCAGGGGTGGGCAAACTTTTCTGTGCAAGGGCCACATTCAGAAATTCACAATTTTAAAGGGCCGCATAGTATATTAAGTAAAATAATTACTTCACCCGGTTATGATTCTGGGCGCCTCATATAGAACATAGAACAGTACAGCACAGAACAGGCCCTTCGGCCCTCGACGTTGTGCCGAGCAATGATCACCCTACTCAAGTCAACGTATCCACCCTATACCAGTAAGTAACCCAACAGCCCCCCCATTAACCTTAAAAAAAATAATTAAAAAATTTTAAATAAAAAAAAAATTTTTTTTTTTTTTTTTTAAATGACTTGGTGGGCCGCATAAAGACCTTTGGCGGGCCGCATGCGGCCGTAGTTTGCCCACCCCTGATCTAGAGGTACTTAACGTCTGTCAACATTTTCCTCCCACAGTCCAAAGATGTGCAGGTTAGGTGGATTGGCCATGCTAAATTGCCCGTAGTGTCCTAATAAAAGTAAGGTTGGGGGGGGGTTGTTGGGTTACGGGTATAGGGTGGATACGTGGGTTTGAGTAGGGTCATCATGGCTCGGCACAACATTGAGGGCCGAAGGGCCTGTTCTGTGCTGTACTGTTCTATTTCTTTGAGTTATTTACTTCCCAATGAGTTTTCCTAATTCCCACACGCCCTACCGTTTGTATCTCATGTGCGATCTGCAATGCTATGTGTACTCCGGGCAGCACGGTAGCACAGTGGTTAGCACAGTTGCTTCACAGCTCCAGGGTCCCAGGTTAATTTCCCGGCTTGTTCACTGTTTGTGCGGAGTCTACACACTCTCCCTTGGTCTGTGTGGGTTTCCTCCAGGTGCTCCGGTTTCCTCCCACAGTCCAAAGGTGTGCAGGTTAGGTGTATTGGCCATGGTAAATTGTCTATAGTGTCCAAAAAGGTTAGTTAGGGTTAAGGGGATGGGGTGGGCTAAAGTGGGGTTCTTTTTCCAAGAGCCAGTGCAGACTCCATGGGCCAAATAGCTTTCTATTGCACTGTAAATTCTATAATTTCTTCAGACTCTCTGTAATCATGGATAAAGTTACCACCTTCACTCCTGCCAAATCATTCCCCAAAAATCTACTCCAACCACTGGGAAATATCATAGATTATCATAGAATTTACAGTGCAGAAGGAGGCCATTCGGCCCATCGAGTCTGCACCGGCTCCTGGAAAGAGCACCCTACCCAAGGTCAACACCTCCACACTATCCCCATAACCCAGTAACCCCACCCAACACTCAGGGCAATTTTGGACACTGAGGGCAATTTATCATGGCCAATCCACCTAACCTACACATCTTTGGGAATTTCGTAACCACTCCAACAACTACTGGACCTCACACTAACTCCCACTCCAATTGTACTTTATACAATGCAACTGGCATACAATCTCCACCTATCCCATTCACTAATACTTTAGCTTTCATTGAGCTCTCTGGAGGGGAAACTAAGTCCTTCTGCAGTAACAGTTTGAGCAGCACCTGTGTCCCTTCGGATAGTTACGAATTTGGCTTCATCATTTGATGAAAATGGGGTAATATTCCCCTTAGACAAAAGTCTTGCATATCTCTCCCCTACCTCATTCCTCACACCAGCTCCCGCAGTGTGTGTTTATCGCAAGACTACTAAATCCAGTTAAAGTTACAGTCTGCCCTGTAGCATTCTCCACTTTTGCTTCCTTTTTGGAATCCTTATGAACTCCCACAAGTCCAGGGCAGCACGGTGGCACAGTGGTTAACACTGCTGCCTCACAGCGCCGACGTCCCAGGTTCGATCCCGGCCCTGGGTCACTGTCCGTGTGGAGTTTGCACTTTCTCCCAGTGTTTGCATGGGTTTCATCCCCACAACCCAAAGATGTGCAGGGCAGGTGGATTGGCCACGCTAAATTGCCCCTTAGTTGGAACAAATGAATTAGGTACTCTAAATAAAATAAAAATCAACTCCCACAAAACCTATGGGCTTTCTTTGCAACAGGCTGAACAAACGTTTCCCACCATGTTACAATGGTAACACCTAGGCTTTTGAGTCCCACCTTCACCCTCAGTATCTTCCTTCTTGGGCTGAGGAGATCTGAAGAGCATTCCCAGCTGTCCATTCTTTATCTTGACTAACTGCCTTCCTTTCACTTCCTATCCTTTTCAAAATTATGGAGGCAATGGAAAAAAGGTTTAAATTTATGTATTAGCTCATAATTGTTAGCAATAATTGCTGCCTGCCTCGTAGTCTTCACCGTCTGGTCTTCAACATGGGTTCTTAGTACAGAAGGTAGGGAATTCTTAAATTCCTTTAAGAGAATGACCTTTCTCAGAGCCTCATTAGGTGTTGCAATTCCCAATGCTCGTACCCACCTATCAAAATTGACCTGCTTAAACTTTGCAATTAGCATACATCTGTCCTGGCTGTCTTCTTCATTCAGAAACTTTTGACGATATGCATCGGGAACCAATTCACACACATCCAGGATAGCTCTTTGTTTAAAAAACCTTGCCATAATCCTTAGACACAGAAGCATAAATGTCCTGCACCCTCCCCATCAATTTACTCTGCATGGGTAATGTCCATTTTTATTTTTGCCACTGAATTTGGGTTGCTATTTTCCCAAAAGACCTAGAAAAAAAATGTTTTTACCTTCTCATCGAATTTTGGGAGGACCTGCATAAATCTAAACATATCACCACTGGGTTCGGTTCTCGGATTAAGCCCTCTTCGAATTTGTGGCAGTTCCCTACTACTTTCTAGTGCTTTAATCTGGAAGTCTTTCTCTAATTCCAACTTTCTCATTTCCATTTCTTTTTCCTTGTGCCTCAGCTCCATTTCTTTCTCTTTTTGCTGAATTTCCAATTGTTTCATTTGTGGCTGGATGTTAGCTAATTCTACTGATTGTTGCCCTGACCCAGGCTTTGTTTCTGGCATTTTTTTCAAGTTTAAATGCTGAGCAATCATGTCAATTATCTCCAGCTTCTTAGGTCTAGCTGGTACCTTGATTTCGAATTTGCCTACTAATTCAACTAGCTTGTCTTTGCGAAGCTCTTTTAAATAAACTAGAGATAGGTCATCCACACTTAGCAGCTTCCAGATCCATCCTTTTATATCACTACAAACCTAGCGCCCCTTTTCAATTTACACCGTAACCCCAATTTTGCCGTCTACTGTTCCAAAGATTCTGGGCGAACCCCCAAATTATGTTATGACACACTGGACAATCCCAGCCCCACTCGTCCCAGAGTCACAACACAAATTAATTAACCAATAATTCTTTTATAAAATAACTTAAGTCTTTGGCCCTTGGCTGCCCTATAATTAATCATCAGGTTCGTAAATGTAAACACAATTACTGTTTATTTGTAACAAGATCTATAACGAAATACACAGCGGATACAGTTGGTTAATGATCAACTAATACGTAACTCCCACTAACTTAACACACACACATACATCATGGGCGAAATTCTCCGACCCCACGCAGGGTCAGAGAATCGTCCGGGGCCGCCGAAAATCCCGCCCTCGCCGTGGCAGAAATTCTCCGCCAGCCGGCAATTGGCGGGGGCTGGAATCGCGCCATGTCGAGTGGCGAGCCCCCTGCGGTGATTCTCTGGCCCGCGATGGGCCCAAGTCCCGCCACTGGGAGGCCTCTCCCGCCGCCGAGGTTTGAACCACCTCTGGTGGCGGCGGGATTGGCGGTGCGAGCGGGCCCCCGGGGCAATCGGACCCCGGGGGGTGCCCCCACGGTGGCCAGGCCCGCGATCGGGGCCCACCGATCGGTGGGTGGGCCAGTGCCGTGGGGGCACTCTTTTTCTTCCGCCTCCGCCATGGCGGAGGCAGAAGAAAATCCCCCAGCGCGCCCCGGGTAGGGGAGAATGCCGCCCCATCAGTGAAAGGAAGAGTCTCTTTCAGATGATGGTTCTTAGCACACTTCTCTTTACAGCAAGGGATCAGAATAATAGTTATTCTGAAACCTCACTATATTGCAGAATAGTTTTTAAAAGAAGCAGTTTTGTACAAACTTTACTGGCGTCTCTTTAGATTCAAGCATTCACATTTTTCGTAGTTTAGAAATATAGTATTCATAACTGTTCTGGAGAGGCCTCTTACTTCCCATCAAACTTTGCTTTCAATTCATGGGGCGGGATTCTCCCGTACCCGGCGGGGGGGTGGTCCCGGCGGGACGGAGTGGCATGAACCACTCCGGCATCGGGCTGCCCCAAAGATGTGGAATCTTCCGCACCTTAAGGGGCTAGGCCCGCCACGGAGTGGTTTCCGCCCCGCCATCTGGAGGAATAGGGGCCTGGCGCCACGCCAACCGGCGGCAAAGGGCCTCCGCCGGCCTGCGTGAGTCGGCACATGCGGCGTCATCCCCGCGCATGCACGGGAGGGTTGGTCTCCGCATCACCCATCGCGGAGGACCACACGGCCGTGAGGAGTAATAGAGTGCCCCCACAGCACAGGTCTCCGCATCGCCCATCGCGGAGGACCACACGGCCGTGCGGAGTAATAGAGTGCCCCCACAGCACAGGTCTCCGCATCGCCTATCGCGGAGGACCACACGGCCGTGCGGAGTAATAGAGTGCCCCACAGCACAGCACTGGATCTGTGGACCCCGAACGCGGGACAGGCCACCGTGGGGGCGCCTCATGGGGCCAGATGCCCCCGCGACCCCACAGGAACCCCACAGCCCGCCCGCGCAGCCAGGTCCCGTGAGTAAGAGATCTCCTCTGATTTACGCCGGTGGGACCGGCTACAGGCGGGCGGGAGTTCGGCCCATTGTGGGCCGGAGAATTCGGGCGGCCCAGCACCCATTGAGTCGCAACGGACCCCGCCATTCTCCGAAGCGGGTGGCACAACTCACGCCGGGCCAGTTGTTTTGGGGGGCGGGAGAATTGAGACGACGGCGGGGGCGGTATTCACGCCCACCCCTGGCGATTCTTCCACACGACGGGGGCCGGAGAATCCTGCCCATGGTTTGTCTTCAGGCCTCTTGTCGTCCCAGGAACACAGCACCCAGGCTACTGGAGAAAGAGACAGCCTCACAGCAGGCTTTTTGGAGAGTGTTAACTGGATCTTCCTATAGAGAAGCAGCTGGGTCTGTTCATTGTGCTGCCAGAATCAAAACTGCAAACTCCTTAGGTTTCTGAAATATTCCACTGGGGTAATATCCAATCATCACACATCACCAGGCAAAGTACAGCTTTTTGGGTCAATTCATTGACCACCAGCCAGATCAATCAATCAGAGTCCCAGAACATTTCTCGCAACTGGTGCCAGCCAGTCTGCAAATCCAGTTTAAACCAGCACAGGTTTCTGAGATTCCTCTGCTTGCCTTAAAGGCACATGCCCAATCATCCATGGATCAAAAATAAAAGTAACGGGAAATAAGGGAATGAACAGGGATATACAGGACCCTTACACTTTCCAAACATCAAACTCAAAAACTAGAACTGCATACCAACTCTCACAAATTGATTGGTGAGTTCAAGAAGGGCAAAGACATGATAGAAGGTCACTTACTAGTTTTCTCATTTTAACACTGAAATGTTGCATTGGGACAATCTAAGGTTTGGGAAGTTACTTACAAAATACAAAGTTGGTTATCAACGCTGGATGGGAAAGCTGTAATGACGTCTAGTTTAGAAAAATCTAGTTATCACAGCAATTAGGATAGCCGAATAGAACAAGTGGATGAAATTGAAAATCAACAGCTCTAATTAGGATTCATAATTTGTATCCCCAATTTATTTTCACAGTATAGATTTAGAGTCTTTTTTCCAAAGTCTAATGAATCAGCTTTCTTATGACAACCTCAATGTTTTTGTACTCATCTTTTGCCCACTTCCCACCTTTTATGACCACCGGTCAACAGGAATTTCAGGCTTAAAGCCAAATACCACAGAAGATACCGTATTTCATTGTGTTTCCAAAAGTTGAGAAACAAAAATGGGCGCTAGGTTTTCCATTAAGACTGAAAAGTTCACAAATGCATCATTTACCAAGCAGTCAACCATGTAATCACTTGAGTAGATCTGAGAACAAAACAAAATGTTAATCACTTAGCAACATGTTGTTTTCATTCCATATTGTGGAGAGAAAATCCGGCCTCAAACAACTGTTGCAATTAGAGTTTTCCAAGGTTGGAATGGCCAATTATAGTTTAATTTTATTTCCTGAAATCAACATTTCCTCACACTCACTCTGAGTGATCAGAATAATAGTTATTCAGAAACCTCACTGTATTGCAGAATAGTTTTTAAAAGAAGCAGTTTTGTACACAGGAAGTTGCTGCTGCTGTAAAGGCTTTCATATCACATTTCTGGGTGGATGCAGCAGCGCAAGAATTATGCTTGCACAATCTTGATCATGTGCAACTGACTTGGATTTTTGGTTGCACCTCATTAATGCACCTGGGAGAGGTCTGTACAAGCAAGGAGTACAATGTAATAATAATAATAGCTAATTATCACAAGTAGGCTTCAATGAAGTTACTGTGAAAAGCCCCTAGTCGCCACATCCCGGCGCCTGTTCAGGGAGGCTGGTACGGGAATTGAACCCACACTGCTGGCATTGTTCTGCATTACAAGCCAGCTATTTAGCCCACTGTGCTAAACTAGCCCCATTGGCCAATATTAATGAGCAGAGTGATATGACCACCCAGTTTGTGTCTATCTGCATAAGGGAGAGTGTGTGCGTGTGGGGGAATGAGAGATAGAAGAGAATCTGGATTGCCATCAACAGTCTAATTTAGGAGGAGATTTGGAGTGATGATGTTTGAAACACCATTTCACCTTTCAAACTCAATTACAAACTCAACTAGACTGATGGGATGCACATCTCCTCCGAGGTAATAAGTGTTCAAGATACTGAATCGGAGGATTTACTGAGTTTTGCAATGTATTTCTATCACTCCTGCTAAAAGATATTTCAATTTCAGTTCACATATCGATTTTCCAAACATTGTGGGAAAACTAATGACGAAACACACAACATTGTGATATAATATGAGCATGCGATCCACAAACTGACTTATAATTGGAGCAGCCAGTTTCAAAGATTGCTCATAAAGAAGCAATATATTGTACTGAATGAATTAGTTACTGTCAGTCAAGTGGGCGCATCCTAGGCCAGGGGGTTCCTTCCCCACTTAATGTATTCGTAGATATTGACCTATATAGATCAACAGTTTCAACATTTGCTCAGAATTTGAAGAGAGGTGGTTTGATTTTGCTTTCCCTATTGATTTACATAGAATTTACAGTGCAGAAGTAGGCTATTCAGCCTAGAGTCTGCACCAGCCTTTGGAAAGAACACCCTACCCAAGCCCACACCTCCACGCTGTCGCCATAACTGTTCGGTAATTTGGACATTCTGAATTGTCCCTCCGTGTACCCGAACAGGCGCCGGAATGTGGCGACTAGGGGCTTTTCACAGTAACTTCATTGCAGTGTTAATGCACGCCTCCTTGTGACAATAATAATAATTATTATTATGATTAACCCAGTAACCCCACCTAACCATTTTGGACATTAAGGGCAAATTAGAATGGCAAATCCACCTAAGCTGCACATCTTTGGACTGTGGGAGGAAACCCACGCAGACACGGGAAAATGTGCAAACTCTGACCTGGGACCATGGTGCTGTGAAGCAGTGCTAGCCACTGTGCTACGGTGCCACCCTTTATATGCTGTATTTCTAAACCCTTCGTTTCAATGTGATCCAACTTCTGTTAATAACTTCACAGAAAACTCATGATTAAAAGTGGGTTCGTCTATTTGCACACATTGAAATGGGGGCGAGGGTAGTGCATCCTTTTCAATCAAGCAATAATAGAGAGCGATAGAAAAGATAGATTTACAGAGCAAAGAGCACAGGCAAAAAAAATGTAATAGTGTCACGTGAGTCCAGAATCGAAGTTCAATGGTGCATTCTTGAAAAACGATGCTGGATATTTCACTTTTCCAGTAGACATAACTTCCATGATGAGATGGGCACACAAAGATGAATTTATTTGTTGGTGATGATACAGAGGTGCCAATAGAAAATGTCTAGATGGGTCCAGGCTTTCACTTTGAGCCCCTTTTCTGTGCTGCTGGTTGGTAGATGGAAAGATGGGGAATTGGGCTTTGCAGTTCCACAAGGCAATATCATCCATTCTGCCAGATAGGGGGTCATGTCACATGACTCCCACCTCCCCATGTTGGCTTTGACAATGGGTGTTTAGTCCTTTAAAAAAAAAGAAATTTAGACTACCCAATTCATTTTTTCCAATTAAGGGGCAATTTAGCGTGCCCAATCCACCTACCCTGCACATCTTTGGGTTGTGGGGGCGAAACCCATGCAAATATGGGGAGAATGTGCAAACTCCACACGGACAGTGACCCAGAGCCAGGATTGAACCTGGGACCTCGGTGCCGTGAGGCAGCAGTGCTAACCACTGCGCTGCCACGTGTGTTTAGCCCTTTGTCTGGGTTCCTGAAATTGTTGATGTTCCAACCATCAGGAATTTCAATTAAAAGTTAGAGTTCTTCGTCCTGGAAGACTACTAGATTTTATTGGTCAGCCTGGGTTCTGAAATGCAGATGACCTTGGTATAGTTTCTTTTGAATTTGGTCTCTGTAGCCCAGAAGCTGTAAGGGTGTCTTCAGAGATAACGAGGTGTAATGTTCCCCAATATAGCCAGATGAGCTCCTATTGTTTGAAGGCCTCAGATAAACATAGCTTCATCAGTTTTAAAAGATCATCATCAAGTTTAACATTTTAAATTAGCCATGATTTTTGTTAAAAGTTGTGGTCTTAGTACTATTACAAACCCCACAAGCCTTCTGTGGCAGATCTTATCAAATGGATTTTAAAAATCCAGATGCAAATCTACTGTATTTCCTTCATGGACGCACTGTTACTTCCTCTAAAAATGGCAGTAACGTTTGACAGAGGAACTAGCCGTTTAGATATCTTCTATGTCCTTAAAACAAACCATGCTCTTGAAAGTATTGTTACTTTTTGAGCCATTTAGCCCAAGTAATGGAGTTGATTACCTTTATTTCATGAGATGGGGGTCTTACTAGCTAGGCCAGCAGTTGTTGCCCACCCCAACGTCCTCTCGAGGTGATGAGTTGCCTTTTTGACTTACGCCAATCCATGTGATGGAAGTATACCCACAGTGCTTATAGTTTGGGGATTTTGACCCAGCAACAGTGAAGGAATGGTGATATAGTTTGAAGTTAGGATGGTATGTGGCTTCGAGGGGAACTTGCAGGTGGTGGTACTGTATTCCCATGCATCTGCTGCCCTTGTGCTTATAGGTGGTAAAGGGACTAGGTTTAAACAGTGACCTCAAAAGGAGGTCTAGTCGGTTGCTGCAGTGCATCTTGCATATGAAATGAAATGAAAATCGCTTATTGTCACAAATAGGCTTCAAATGAAGTTACTGTGAAAAGCCCCTAGTCACCACATTCCTGCACCTGTTCGGAGAGGCTGTTACGGAAATCGAACCGTGCTGCTGGCCTCCCTGGGTCTGCTTTCAAAACCAGCAATTTAGCCCTGTGCTAAACAGCCCCTAATAATAATCACATTGTCACAGTAGGCTTCAATGAAGTTACTGTGGAAAGCCCCTAGTCGCCACATTCTGGCATCTGTTCGGGGAGGCCGGTACGGGAATTGAACCCATGTTGCTGCCTTGTTTTGCATTACAAGCCAGCTATTTAGCCCAGTGTGCTAAATCAGCATTGTATGGTACACACTATTGGGTTGGTGGTGGGAGGGAGTAAATGTTTAAAGGTGGTAGATGGAGATCTGATCAAGCAGGATGCTTTGTCTTGGATGGTGTCCAACTTAAGTATTGTTGGAGCTGCACTCATCCCGGCAAGGAGAGAGTATGCCATCACACTTCTGACTTGTGCCTCGTTGAAGGTGGCTAGACCTTGGGGAGTCAGGAGAGTTGCGTGCAGCAGAATTCCCAGTCAATGATCTGCTCTTGCAGCCACAATATTTATTTGATTGGTCCAGTTCAGTTTCTTGTCAACGGTAACCTTCAGGATATTGATAGTGGGGCATTCTGTGATGACAATCCCATTGAGTGTCAAGAGGTGATAGTTAGGTTCTCGCTCGTTGAAGATGGCCATTGGTTAAAACTTGTGTGGCACAAACGCTACTTGGCACGAGATGTTATCCAATATTACGGCATATGAATATGGTCTATTTCTGTAATTGAGGAATTGCAAATGGTACTGATCATAGATCATAAAGTGCAGAAGGAGGCCATTCGGCCCATCGAGTCTGCACCGACCTACTTAAGCCCTCACTTCCACCTGATCCCCATAACCAAATAACCCCAGTTAACCTTTTTGGGACAATTTAGCGTGGCCAATCCACCCAACCTGGACTTGTGGGAGGAAACTGGAGCACCCGGAGGAAACCCACGCAGACACGGGGAGAACATGCAGACCAGACAGTGACCCAGCGGGGAATCAAACCTGGGACCCTGGCTCTGTGAAGCCACAGTGTGCTACCATGCTGCCCGATTGTACAATCATCTCACTTTTGACCTTGCATGAACAGATAAATGAGTAGGCCATTTGGCGTATCGAGCCTGCCTGCTCCCCCACTGGGTAACATCATGGCTGGTCTGCTGATGGCCTCAACTCTACTTTCCTGCCGACCCCCTGTAACATCTGATTCCTTGTCAATCAGAAATCTAACTCCGCCTTCAAAATATTCAATGACCCTGCCTCCATGTGGAACAGGACTCCACAACAAACAAGGACGGAAAAAAGTTCTCCGTTTCATCTTAAATTGGACAACCGTTACTTTAAACTGTCCTCTAGTTACAATCTTTCCCGGAGAGATTTCTCAGCATCAACCCTTTCAAGTCCCTTCAGGATTTTACATTGCAATAGAATCATATTGGCAATATTTGGATCGAGGCTGCAATGAGGTCAGAAGCTGAGTGATCTTGGCAGAACAAAACTGAGAGTCAGTGACCAGGGGATCGGTGTGCAAGCACCGCATGATTGCACCGTCAACCACACCTTTCATCTGTTAGGTCGTTGAGTAGAATGATGGGGCAATCATTAGCCAGACTGGATTAGTCCTGCTTTTGTGAACAAGACATACCCAACAATGTGGAAGATTGTACAGGTAGGTGAAAGTGACACAGCTGCACTGGAACAGCGTGGCTAGGGGCAGAGCTATTTCTGTAACATGGGTCTTCAGTAATCCTGCTGGGATGTGGTCAGGGCTCATAGCCGTTGCAGTATCCAGTGTTTTCAGCTGTTTCTTGAAATCACTTGGAATGAATAAAACTGGTTGAAGACTGGCATCTCTGATACTGGGGACCTCAGGATGCCAAGCTGGATAATCCACTCTGCACCTCATGTTGAAGCTGCTTGCAGATGCTTCAGCATGGTCTGGTTTAGCTCACTGAGCTAAATCGCTGGCTTTTAAAGCAGACCAAGAAGGCCAGCAGCACAGTTCGATTTCCGTACCAGCCTCCCTGAACAGGCGCTGGAATGTAGCGACTCAGGGCTTTTCACAGTAACTTCATTGAAGCCTACTTGTGACAATAAGCGATTTTCATTTTTTTTTCTTTTGCACTGATGATTTAAATGGGGATATTTATGGAGACGCCGCCTCCTGATCATTATTTCATTGTCCACCACATTCAAGACTGGTTGTGGCAGAACTGCAGAGTTTAGATCGATGCTCTGTGGTCCACTGGCTTTTATTCCTTCTCAATTTTTCTGTAATGGTTTGATACCATTGATGGTTTGCTTGCTCATTTCAGAAAGCAGTTAAAAGTCAACCACGTTACTGCTGCCCTGGAGTCGCATGTCTGGCCAAATAAGGCAAGAATAGTAGATTTGTTCACTAAAGGATACTAGTGAACCAGATGGATTTTTAAGACAGTCAATGATAGTTTCACCGTCACCATTACTGAGAGTAGATTTTCAATTCCAGATTTATTAACTAATGTAAGTTAAATTCAATCGATAAATTCAATCAACTGCCATGGTGGGATTTTAATCTATGTCCCCAGAGCTTGGGCCTCTAGAATACTATGCCATTTCCACTATGCTATTCCCACTACGCCACTTTCTCTTCCTGAACAGAAATGTTACATTGATGGCTCCAAGACACCTGACACAATTCCCACATTCTTCAAGGGGTACATCTTAGTTGAACCGAATGAGAATGTGAACTCACCATGTAAAAGAGCGCCTAATTTCATGAATTGATAGCACACAATGTTAATGCACTAATGTAGTATAAGCTTTCACCTTAATTTTAAAAGTCTTCAAAATAAAAATATAGGTATTGTCACAATACTCTGGGCTAGTAGCGGTCAATTCCAGCCCCACTTGACCTGGGGTTGCAACACAGGTGAAATTAAAGTTACTTAAATATCCAATGTCTCTGGTTTGATCCTGATTAAGTACAGGCATCAGGTTTGTAAATTTTAACACAAAAGCCTTTTATTATTTAACAGTAATTCGTATTAAATGGACAAAAGTAAAAGTTAAACGGTTAACTACTACCTAATTCTCCCTCCCCTCCCAACTCGCCTCACTTGAGATACACACACACAGACAACAGAGGGAAAAGGGAGGTTGAGAGGAAACAAAATAACAGCACAAAATAAAAGATAGGTATCTTTGACTTCAGGTGGATATCTTCCAGTTAGATTCATTCTCCAGGAAATTGGGTATTATATTTTCTTCAGGGTGTAACCATTCCTTCAGCAGCACCTTCCAAACCCATGACCACTACCATCTAGAAGGACAAGAACAAAGATTCCAGAGAATTCTACCACCTGGGGTTCCCCTTCAAGTTGCTCACCATCCTGACTTGGAAACATACTGCTGTTCGACCAGCATCCTGAAATTTCCTCAACAGCACTGCTAGTGCGCCGACACCTCAGGGACTACAGTGCTCAAGGCAGCAGCTCACCACCACATTCTGAAGGACAACTCGGGGTAGGCAATAATTGCAGGCCTAGCCACATGTGCAATTCAATTAAAAAGCATTATGGACCATAATGCTCACAGTGCAGTGCCTCGCAGAATGTAAAGGAGAGGGTAACATGACAGATGTGTAAGATGACAGATGCATGCAAGAGAGCAATGTGCAGGAAGACACGATACCCAATACAGCTAGCAGACTTGCAGGAAAGGTTTGGAGGATGCACAAAATTGATAAACAAGCATGTGTAAACCACTGATGAAACCCTTGATGTGTAGCACAAGCACACAGACATATATTATGCTTACCGTTTGATCGGGAGTACTTGTTTCTTTTGGCTCATTTATTCTCCACCTGTTAATTCCGTTTCCAGGATCTTTAGGCAGGCAGTCTCTTAGCTCTGGATTTAACAATGAAGGATCTCCAACATAACTGCCAATGCAGAACTTGTCCTTGTGTTTTTCTAATAATGCTAAAGATCTGAAGTTCATGTGACAAAAGTGACAACGGAAATTTCCAAAATCCATACTTCTGAAGTCAGCGAAGTAATCCGGAGTCTTTCAGTTTACACAAAGGCCTGGAACAATTCAAACTCACAAATCTGCACACGATCAGATAAGTTTTCAGCTTGCACAACAATTAACATGGCACATTACCATAAGTACTCTCAAAACCGTTTATCTTTTTAAAATCTACAACAACTTTTAAAACACTGCCGTTCTTTTTAATCGCCAGAATTTTCACTTTCTTGAAGCACTTTGAGATTTACATTTCCTCTGCATGTTGTATTTCCACAACAGATTAAAAAAAACCAAAATATATAATTGAAGTAAATTTAACACATTTAGCATCACAACTGAACACTGCACTCAGTTTAAACAATGAAGCTGAACAAGGTGTTACTTTAAATTGTCTTCCGATATCAACTTGACAACGTCAACATTCAAAATCCTTAACAACCATTACATTGCATAAAACTCATACACAAAATACACTACAATTATGCTTCAACACAAGGGGATCAATTCTAATTTTTTCCTGCGACAGACCTGTTACTCGAGTACTCGGAGGCATTCCGTCTTTTACATTTCTTCCAATATATCTCTATTTAGGTGGTTTGCATTTTTTGAAGCAGTTGTTTGGTTTGAATGATTGTTTTGATTGTTGCTAGGAAACTGAGGGCAGGACACTTTGATATGACAAGTTAATCTCTATTAAAAAATGACCGTTGTTAAAGGGACATTGTTATCTTGTTGAATTGTGTGCAACATTTTTTAACCACATTGATATAGCATTTTGCTGAGCCTGTTAAGGGAAATCATGCATTGTCTATGGCACTTCAGTTTAGAATTGCAAATCAGTTTTTGTTTCAGCATTTTAAGTAAAACAGAGAAAAGAAAGCACCCCAAGGACTACTGCAGTTGCTTACTCCCAATCATTGATGCAAAAATTGTGACTACTTGAAAACACTCCGAAGGAGATGCCAGTTCCGTTTAAAGAGCTATCAAATTATTTTTGAAGATAATTGAAAAGATTTTAATTTGTCCATGTATAAAACTCAGAATCTCAAAGTTCAGCTTCAATTACAATGTAAAAGAGACAGTGGATTGTGCACTTACTTCCTATTTCAAACTATGATGGAAGCTTATAACGCAAGGAAAGGAACCTACATACAAGGTCTGTTTTTAATTTTAACAGTAGTTATGGCAACACCATTTAGACAGAACAATTTGCTTGATCAGCAGCTCAGCCATTCAACTAATATCCTAACAATACAGTAGGTATGATCTGCAAGATGCAATACACCATCAGCCTCCTTTGACAGCACCCAACATCTGGAACAATAATGGTAGCAAAAGCATGGGAACACCATCATCTGCAAACTCCCTTCCCAGTCAAATGCCCACTGACTTATTATTGTTTCTTTAGTGTTGATGGGTCAAAACCTGGAACTCCCTTCCCAACAACACCGTGGCTAAACTGCAATGTTTCAAGACTGCAGCTCACTGCCACTTTCTGAAGGCCAAGTAGGGATGAACAGCAAATACTGGTCGAGCCATCAACACCCACATCCCATAAGACTTTTTTTTTAAAAAACGTACTAACGTTTTTTTGACATCACCATCCTCCCTGCAATCTTTCCTATTGAGAAAAACAAAAGCAGCAATGTCACAGAGAAATGTCCACATCCAAATTTCCCAAGTCTCACATTTTATTTTTCCCAATTAAGTGTGGTCAATTACCTAACCTGCACATCTTCGGGTTGTGGAGGTGAACCCACGTAGACACGGGGAGAATGTGCAAACACCACACAGCCAGTGACCCGGGCTTGGGATCAAACCCAGGTCCTCAGCACCATAGGCAGCAGTGCTAACTACTGCACCACCATGCTGACTTTACACACCATTTGACTTGACATATTATCACTTCATCCATTGTCAGTGGTTCAATAATAATAATAATAATCTAAAAATCCCTATCTCACATTATTGTCGGATAACGTGATGCAGAAATTCTCAGAGTAGGACCACCATCGCCTTCCCCCGGCAACTACAGATGAGGCACAGGCTCAATATTATCCATATCTCAAGATCAAATAAATAAAATTACAGATTTCCAATGAAAAAGAAACTATTAAGATTATATGTGAGAAAATATTTCAATGGAGAAGAGTACAATAACAGTTTTTGGGCTACTTCTAGAATATTATAAGAATTGTTAATTATCTTGAACTATTTATACTTCACTTCGATGCTCATTCGTGTTATGCATCTTTGGCTGACTACCAGCATATGCTTATGCTGTTGATTGCTTTTTCTTGCAGTAAATGGTTCAATTATAAAAGAAACATTTTATTCAGAAATGATCTTTCAAATCAGAAAGTTCTATCAAAGAATTACAACACCAATGATTTTGGCAAACTGATGCAAAATATTTATTCCAAGTTATTTTAATGCAGTAGTTTTCCTCATACAGATATTCATATGTGATAGCCACTTTAAATTTGTAAATAACGTTATCAAAATAATCTTAATCTTTGAAATTTCACAAAATTTATATTTTACAATCCACCCTGAATATCAAGGCTGTTTGAAGAACTCAAAGCTCCTATTGTGAATATTTTACAACTGTACCAAAGAAATGGAGATAAACCTCTGGTGACAAATCTTGTTTTCTTCTTCCCAAAATGTCACGACATTGAAAAACATGTTAGCATTATTCTTGACAACCTATCATCAGTATTTTGAATTTGTCTCTTACACTGCTTGTTCTATCACACTGCTATTCCTACTAATTGTCTGCAAATGTTTTTTTTCAAGCTTTCAAAAAAATACCCATTTTCTCCTTGCAAATGATTACTCAGAATGTGCTTTGCCCCCTTGTCTTCTTTATTGACTCATATTTCATTCTACGAAGCATTCAACAGGACCAGCTGGTCAAAGAAAAAAGAAAAAAGCTCAACAAGCAAATTTTCTTCTTTGGGATATGATCAACTCCCTTGTGCATGGAAAAATATAACTCTGTGCCAAAAGAGCTTTAGTAAGTTTAGTCCTCCAGCTATAAGAAAACATATAACGTGAATTCCACTTATACCAAGTTTAGGCATCATCATCAGAATTGGTACTACTGCTAGTTTCAGAATCTGAGTCTTCATGAAGCCCTGTACTGAAAATGCCTCCACAATGGGCGAAATGTAAAGCTGTACATCGGTTCTTGAACTGAAAACCATTTTTCCTAAAGCCATTTTTCTTGAGCTATAAAGAAAAGAGAGAGAGATTATTTTGGGTTAGCCAGTGTTGCTTCATGGCTGATAATCACATTTGAACCCATACAAAAGTGAATCAAAATCAATGAATGTGTGATACTATTGGACCATTTACTCTATGAACATGACACAGCAATTGATTAATGTTTTTTAAAAAATGTTTTTAATTGGATTTTTGTACAGAGTATATTTCGCCGTTATGTACACAGGATATGATATATCTATGTACACGTAAGTAGGCATCCGTTTGTGCCAGTGAGGCACTTCCGGAGTGCAATCCTTGAGTGGGCCTGATGTCGGTGTTGCCCCTCACTTCTCCCGGTTGAATTTCGCCGCCGTTGTCTTCTCGTGCACGCTGCCGCTTATACATATATTATATTTAAAAGCTGTTGAGTCAAATTAAGTAGACAACCCCAGTCCTCAATATTGAAAAGAAACCATAAACTTCACATACTTGGGACTGAGGTATGGAGCAATGGAGATTAAAGGAGGCAAGGTGTCAGAGAAGAGTTTGGGATTAATGTTGTGCTCAGATAGTTCTGGAGTATAATTGCACGACACTGGACAGGACACGCACATTGATTGAGGTCACTTAAGTCAAACATGGCCTTGGATGGCTATACAGTTGAATATCAGTCATATTGACATTTGTGGCCTTCATATTTGCAGACAAGGGAACATGAGTGGAACCAGATAGACTATTGAGGTGACTTGGTAGGGGGTAAAGTCAAGGAACCAAAACCAAACTTTGGGCAGAAAAAGAAACTTGTATCACAGACAGTGTAACAATTATGATGTAGAGGTTTATATAATAATCTTTATTGTCACAAGTAGGCTGGCATTAACACTGCAATGAAGTTAGTCACCACATTCTGGTGCCTCTTTGGGTACACATAGGGAGAATTCAGAATGTCCAAATTACCTAACAACACATCTTTATAGAACAATAGGTCTTTAGAGCAAGACACCACACTCATTTAAATCATCTTATTTGAAAATAGGAACCATTGGAATGGATAACAGCAAGCAGCAGATTCAATGTTCTGCCTATTATTTTCTTGGTTTGCTGGTTTTGAAAGAAATTACATTTAAAACACAATAGGAAACCACACAGTCCAAAATAATTGTGATTTTTGGAACAGAGCGATCTCTTAATGTAACAACTAAAGATGATTTAAATCTGCTGATGAGTCATATTTGATTCAAACATAACTGTTCCTCTCTCTCCACAGATATTGCCACGCTTGCTAAATTATTCCAGCATTTTTGATTTTACTTGTAATTTAAACTGAGATTGCTAACTTGGCAGTAATCAAAATTGCATCATAAATTGTAAATAACATAAATTGCACCGAATTCTCATGCATCACTGTGCTGAGAATTTTACCCACCACTTTTTCAATAATGGTAACGTTCGTTTCAAAAAAAGCTTTTGAACTATATTGAGCCAAGTCACAATTTGACCATAATCACACATCTATACCCATTCCCATCCGAAGAACAAATTCTCTCAAGTACCTGACAAGTGGAGGAGAATGCGGAGACCCAGGCTATTAGAATAGATGGCATTGAGGTGCGTAGGGAAGAAGTGTTGGCAATTCTGGACAAGGTGAAAATAGATAAGTCCCCAGGGCCTGATGGGATTTATCTTGGGATTCTCTGGGAAGCCAGGGAAGAGATTGCTGAGCCTTTGGCTTTGATTTTTATGTCATCATTGGCTCCAGGAATAGTGCCAGAGGACTGGAGGGTAGCAAATGTGGTCCCTTTGTTCAAGAAGGGGAGTAGAGATAACCCCGGTAACTATAGGCCGGTGAGCCTCACGTCTGTTGTGGGTAAAGTCTTGGAGAGGATTATAAGAGATACGATTTATAATCATCTAGATAGAAATAATATGATTAGGGATAGTCAGCATGGTTTTGTGACGGGTAGGTCATGCCTTACAAACCTTATCGAGTTCTTTGAGAAGGTGACTGAACAGGTAGACGAGGGTAGAGCAGTTGATGTGGTGTATATGGATTTCAGTAAAGCGTTTGATAAGGTTCCCCACGGTCGGCTATTGCAGAAAATACAGAGGCTGGGGATTGAGGGTGATTTAGAGATGTGGATCAGAAATTGACTAGTTGAAAGAAGACAGAGGGTGGTGGTTGATGGCAAATGTTCAGAATGGAGTTCAGTTACGAGTGGCGTATCACAAGGATCTGTTCTGGGGCCGTTGCTGTTTGTCATTTTTATAAATGACCTAGAGGAGGGCACAGAAGGTTGGGTGAGTAAATTTGCAGACGACACTAAAGTCGGTGGAGTTGTAGACAGTGTGGAAGGATGTTGCAGGTTACAGAGGGACATAGATAAGCTGCAGAGCTGGGCTGAGAGGTGGCAAATGGAGTTTAATGTAGAGAAGTGTGAGGTGATTCACTTTGGAAAGAATAACAGGAATGCGGAATATTTGGCTAATGGTAAAATTCTTGGTAGTGTGGATGAGCAGAGGGATCTCGGTGTCCATGTACATAGATCCCTGAAAGTTGCCACCCAGGTTGATGGGGTTGTGAAGAAGGCCTATGGTGTGTTGGCCTTTATTGGTAGAGGGATTGAGTTCTGGAGCCATGAGGTCATGTTGCAGCTGTACAAAACTCTGGTACGGCCGCATTTGGAGTATTGCGTACAGTTCTGGCCGCCTCATTATAGGAAGGACGTGGAAGCTTTGGAACGGGTGCAGAGGAGATTTACCAGGATGTTGCCTGGTATGGAGGGAAAATCTTATGAGGAAAGGCTGATGGACTTGAGGTTGTTTTTGTTAGAGAGAAGAAGATTAAGAGGTGACTTAATAGAGGCATACAAAATGATCAGAGGGTTAGATAGGGTGGCCAGTGAGAGCCTTCTCCCGCGGATGGAGGTGGCTAGCACGAGGGGACATAGCCATAAATTGAGGGGTAATAGATATAGGACAGAGGTCAGAGGTAGGTTTTTTTACGCAAAGAGTGGTGAGGCCGTGGAATGCCCTACCTGCAACAGTAGTGAACTCGCCAACATTGAGGGCATTTAAAAGTTTATTGGATAAGCATATGGATGATAATGGCATAGTGTAGGTTAGATGGCCTTTAGTTTTTGACTTCCCATGTTGGTGCAACATCATGGGCCGAAGGGCCTGTACTGCGCTGTATCGTTTGATGTTCTAAGTGTTAAATAATACTGAATCCAAAGGGAGAACCAAATATGTTCCATCTGTAAGGTGGCATTGAAACTTATGATGTATTTTTTAACAAGATGCCACATGATCTTTATCTCGGGAGCAGAATACTTCTCAGGAGTTTCATGCAAAATTGACCGGAGGTTAGAGGAAGCCAAACGTGTGATAAGCAAAAGTACAGGTCTTCATTGATGCTAAGCCTCCCTCCACCCAAGTGTGGGATTCCAGTCCTTTAGTGGAAGGTGTCCCCAAATCAAAGGGCATGAAATAATGCTCTGTGTCTCCAGGAAGGAGGTTGCAAACTATTCAGCAGAAGCAGAACAATGCCCCTTGGAGATTTCCATCATCAATGGAGGTGCAAACTATGCTGTTGAGAGATCACTAGGAGGTGCTGGCTGGTATATCCAGTACACCCCACACACTGAGCTACCACCCCACTAGCAACGCACCAATATAAATAGGAAGATGGTTAATGGCTAAAAAAGAAAAAAAGTTGTTAATTTACAAATGCGAATTGGAAAGATTCAAAATGCCCAGTGGGATCACTGTTAAGACTGCTGGACTCGTTAAAAAAAAAGTAGGGCAAAGACATGTTTGGGGAGTCAGCAGACAAGTCTTCCAAAGTGAGAGAACAAGTTGGTTAAACTTATTTTTTAAATGTATACGATGTACTAAGTTTTACAAATGGTGGCCATTGTGTGCCAAAGGAAAGATGTAATGCTAAACCTAATCACAATCATTGGCTCGGCTGCAATTAGGTTAATGCATCTAGTTTTGGGTGCCATACTTTATGAAAAATATCATGGCACAAGACAAGAGTACAGAAGACATTCATCGCGATGGCTACAAATCTAGAGAAATCTGGATTCTTTCGACAGGAACAGAGAGATTAGATCGAGACATGCAAAACTATACAGTGTATTTTGGTACGGCAAGTGGGGGGAAAAAAACTATTGCCACTACAAGAGTCGAAACATTATTTATGAACTAGACCGCATAAAATTATCAAAAGAACAAGGTGTTTACGAGAATCTTTTGTTTAAGCCAGGGCAATTGTCATGATCTCAGTAGGAATTGGTAATGTTTTTTAAAGAATCCGGAAACCCAGATATTTACTAATAGAATGAAGCCACAAGGTTCGCAGTTTAAAAGAAGTTTTCTACACAATAATCAAAAAACACAAACACTAACAAATACATTATCCTACATTGTGAGGTATGTTAAATGCATCAAAAGTACAATGAATTGAGTTACTTCGAATCGAAACCTTCAAATACATTTCCTTCCACATCCAATAGACTTAGACACCAATAACTCAATTCAGATGCTTAGCAGAAATTGGAATATCAATCACTTGGTTTTTGTACGGTTGCAAAAAAATTCATACATATTTTGTAGATTCCTTCTGTTTACTTCTGGCAAGATTGTCCCTTCAAATCTCCTCCAACCATCCTGATTGCAAATGCCTCATTCAAAACAGACTTCTGTAACGTATCCCCTACAGTCATAATTCTTCTAGTTAGAATATGCTCTGGAGTCATGCATCAAAACTCTTTTACTCTCTCACTCCTCAGAGCTTGGCTCTACCAGATGTCCAACTCACTGTTGGAGTCCTTCAGTTAACATGACATTTAAAAGATTTTCGCCAGATTTCAACTGAATATATTTTCTTTAAAATTAACAAAAAAATCTAAAGAAAATCTGCTGGGACACAGAACCACATCCACAATCTACCCACCCTATAATTAACTTGTTGATCCTATTTTTCTATTGTTTGTCTCCCAAGCAACTTCTGGGAAAACAAAGGTAGGTTTAAGGGAATTAGACTTGTATTGGTAAACATCAGAAGGTATAGCTTCAAGTGTGCTAAATTTATTGTTTGTGTGGAAGGGTAAAATCTATAGATTCATGATAGACAAAGGTGTTGGAAAGTGTGGTAGTTGGTTAAGTTACAACTGCATTTCTATTGTGCTTAGAGAGGGCTATCATGTGAAGAATAAGAGGTATGTGGGTTTGCTTAGTAACCGTTGCCTTGTACAGTGAAGAAGGTTTCAGTTTTAGCTTAGCTAATTTGACTACAGTTAGAGGTACGTAGTGAAAGAGAAGGCAGCTAACACAGTTGGTTGAGAAGGATAGAGGGAACATCATTCTCACCTTTGCCAGAAGAAGTCATACTATGGAGTAATAAATGCAAAAGATCTGAAGAGCAGCCAGTTAAGGAAACTAGATAAATGAAGATAAGTTTCCAAGATGTTGGAGGTAAAAACTACTAGAACAGAGAACTGTTCAGTAAAAGCAGACAGAGCTAAGAAGACCAAGATGCCAGAAAGATATCTGAAGTGATTTTCAAGTTTGTGAGATTTTACTACAGCCTGTGGAACACGAGTTGAAATAACTATGGAAATTGGTGGCTGGATCGGAGTTTGTGTAAAAGCAGTTAGGACAAAGGAAAGATTAAACGGAGGTGGTGTAAAATCCTGGGCTGGTTTCACTGTTAAAAGTGGAGCACAGCTTGGGTTAAACAACTCATTTGTAAAACCTGGACTGGATTTCGGAATGAAAACTGCTACGGGAAAGCTTTCTTATGAGAGGGTTTAAGCGTGCTTTTGGGAGTGGAATTTGGAAACACTCATGTGATCATCACGTGGGAGAATTCGGAGGAGAAATCCACTGACGCCAACTTTGGTTCAGAGTGCAAATGAACACTGCAAAGGAGGAAAATTATGGGCGGTCTGGCACTGCTGAATCTACAATATTACCACCGGGGGGGGGGGGGGGGGGGGGGGGGGGGGGGGTGGGGGGGGGGGGGGGGAAGAGAGAGTGAGGGGATGGGAGGAGTCTTCCTGCATGGAAACTACACTTCGGGTCCTCGCCACGCAGAGCTCCCATCCCCCCCCCGACGAAATACACATCCTGCCCAGTGATGGTAGCCACACTAAAGACATGGAACCAGATGAGGCAACAGTTCGGTCTAACCGAGATGTTCCCCCATCTGCGGAAACCACATTCCCACCAGCCATGCTAGACATCACCGATTTTTAAAAATGGACGGGGGGGGGGGGGGAGATGATGATAAGTCAGGGACTTTTACATAGGGGACAGAGTAGCAACACTGAGAAAACGGACGAAAGACCTGGAACTACCAACAGGACAGGAACCCGGGCACCTCCAAATCAAACACTTTCTCTGCAAGGAGACGATAGGGTACCCCATGGCCCCAAGAGACACTTATGAGAGGAACTGATTAAGCACGGACAGTAAGGAAGGGGGGGGGTTGAAACTGTGGGAACATCTATACAATTCTGGACAGGGCTAGACTACCATTGGACGAAGCCAGAAAAAAATAGAGGACGGACTGGGATGGAAGTGGTTTGGGGACTCTGGAGCGAAGCACTGAGCAGGGCCAACTCAACCTCCTCCTGCGCAAGCTCAGTCTCATGCAGTTTAAAGTAATGCAGGGAGCACACCTAACATGAACAGATTCTTCCCGGAGGTGGCGGATAAAGGTGAACAGAGCCAGGGAGGGCCAGCCAACCACGACCATAAATTCTGGGCTTTCCTCAGCCTTCTTCAAAGCAATGTCCGAGGTTGTGGGGTTGAGGGTGGAGATGTCCCGAGAATGGCAGTCTTCAGGTTATCAGAACAGCCAGAGCTACACATGGGGAAGGGGGCCGACACCCTGGCTTTTGCCTCCATAAATGCACAGCGGAAAATCCTGCTCGGCTGATGATCAGCAGCACCACCTGCAAACTATCTCGACCTGGAGAAATCAAGTACACCGAGGGACAGAAGAGGGCTTCCACAAAGCATGGAGGCCATTCGTCGGCCTGTTCCAAGATTTGTTTGAGGCCAACAGTGACTAGGGAAGAGGGGGAGTTCAGACAAGAACACACACTATGAGTAGGTACAAAGGGGGAAGGGGATTGTTATAACCTGCCTGCTTATCATTGGCTGGGGACTAATGACAATCCCACAATCCTGTGGGAGTATGAGCTTCCCCAATGAGGGGAGCGGAGCAATCATTAGCAGACTTCCTGCATACATAGAGCTAGCCAGTTTGGACCCAGCAGAGAGAGGGGGAGAGAGCGAGAAAGGAATGGGCTGCAAGGGAGGTATATCAAGAAATATGTATGTAAATAAGAAACTGTCCAAAATGTAAATATCGGATACAAAAGTATCACTGTAAAATTGAAAAGCGGCAATAGAATTTTTTTTTTAAACTTTGGTTCAGAATGGAATGCATTTATTTGCCCAGTTATCTTGTATGCTTAAAAGGGGCTGTGTGAATGAGATCATGGTTGATGAAGATGTACTTTGTGATCAGTGTTAATCCTAAACCCTGTGTGTAATTGTCAAGGGAGGGGTTGGTAGTAAAGGTGTATTGATTAACAGTCCAATTTTTAAAATGTTTGATAACTGTTTTTCATGGTTCTGTTCATCCACGTTTTATATTTTACAAAGTTACCGTCTTTGTTTTTGAAAATCATTTTATTGGCTATTCTCACAAAGTTACCGTCTTTTGAGCCAGGGTTCAATTCTTGGATCTTCCTATCCATTTATATCAATTGTGATCATAACAACCTCGTCACATACTCATTTCCTGAAAGCCAGGTGCTTTACCATTTGATTGAAGGTCAGCTGCAGTACCCCTGTGCATGCAGGCTGCTTGGATCACTGTAACGTCTGGTACAGAAGAGCATTGTGCAATCCCTCAGTGAAACTTAGTTCTTAAGGAGACCGTCACCTCAACACAAAATGTCGGCTTTTTCCACCAAGAGCATATGAGCCATTACACAAGGTTGTAGCAGAATCAGTGGTAAAATATTCATATGAACGTGGTTTAATGTTTGAAAACAGGAAACAAAAAACCATGGGAAAGGGTGGTAAAATGGTCGATGGACTGAATGGCCTTTATCAGAATGCTAAGTTCTATAAATCTGAAGGCAGAAAATACATCAGTGGGTGCAGAATCATTGGACATCAAATAGTCAGCAATGATTACTGCAGAAAATGTTGACATGTTAAGAAATCGTCATTGATGGAACCAGCGCCCGCTTTGGCGCTTGGAGGTGGGGAAGCTGGCAGACGAGGAGGTGGGCGGGCGGGTCAGAGAATGTATCGAGAGATATCTGGAGGCCAACGACAATGGGGAGGTCCGAGTGGGGACGGTCTGGGAGGCGCTGAAGGCGGTGGTTCGGGGGGAGTTGATCTCGATTCGAGCGTACCGGGAGAGAAGGGAGCGGAGAGAGAGGGAGATTGGTGGGGGAGATGGTGAGGGTGGCCAGGAGATATGCGGAGGCCCCGGAGGAGGGATTGTTGCGGGAGCGGCACAGCCTTCAGGCTGAGTTTGACTTGTTGACCACCAGAAAGGCGGAAGCTCAGTGGAGGAAGGCACAGGGTGCAGTGTATGAATATGGGGAGAAGGCGAGCAGGATGCTGGCACACCAGCTCCGTAAGCGGGATGCAGCTAGGGAGATTGGTGAAGTTAAGGATCGGGGAGGAAATGTGGTGGGAAGGGGGGTAGACATTAATGGGGTCTTCAGGGACTTCTACGAGAAACTGTATCGGTCCGAACCCCCGGGGGGGGGGGGGGGCGGGCGCTTTTTGGATCGGCTGAGATTCCCGAGGGTGGAGGAGGGACAGGTGGAGGGGCTGGGGGGCGTCAGATGAGCTGGAGGAGCTGGTTAAAAGGGATAGGGAATATGCAGTCAAGGAAGGCGCCGGATGGGTTCCCGGTTGAATTTTACAAGATGTATGCAGACCTGTTGGGCCCCCTGTTGGTTTGGACCTTTAACGAGGCGAGGGAGGGGGGGGGCTTAGCCCCCGACGATTTCTCGGGTGCTGATCTCCCTGATTCTTAAGCGGGACAAGGATCCTCAGCAGTGTGGGTCGTACAGGCCGATCTCACTCTTGAATGTGGACGCCAAGCTGTTGGCAAAGATCTTAGCCACGGGGATAGAGGACTGTGTGCCGCAGGTTATCCACGAGGATCAAACGGGGTTTGTGAGGGGGAGGCAGCTGAAGACTAACATACGGAGGCTCTTGAATGTTATAATGATGCCGGCGGTAGAAGGGGAGGCGGAGATAGTGGTGGCACTGGACGCGGAGAAGGCCTTTGATAGGGTTGAGTGGGGGTACTTGTTGGAGGTGCTGGAAAGGGTTGGGTTTGGGGAGGGGTTTGTCAGTTGGGCGAGGCTGTTATATGAGGCCCCGATGGCGAGCGTGGCCATGAATAGGAGGAGGTAGGAGTATTTTCGGTTACACCGAGGGACGGGGCAGGGGTGTCCCTTGTCCCCCCTACTTTTTGCGCTGGCAATTGAACCCCTGGCTATGGTGCTGAGGGAGTCGAGGAACTGGAGGGGGCTGGCGCGGGGTGGGAAGGAGCACAGAGTGTCGCTCTATGCGGATGACCTATTGTTGTGGTGGACCCGGTGGGGGGAATGCCGGAGGTGATGAGGATTCACCGGGAATTTGGGGACTTTTCGGGGTACAAGCTCAACTTTGGGAAGAGCGAGCTGTTTGTGGTAAACCTGGGGACCAGGAGGGGGGATTGGTAGGCTCCCATTGAAAAGGGCGGAGAGAAGCTTTAGGTACTTGGGGTGCAGGTGGCTAGGAGGCCCTGCATAAGCTTAAACTTACAAGGCTGGTGGAGCAAATGGAGGAGGAGTTTAAGAGGTGGGACATGTTGCCGCTCTCTCTGGTGGGTAGGGTGCAGTCAGTCAAGATGACGGTGCTTCCGAGATTTCTGTTCCTGTTTCAGTGCCTCCCCATCCTTATCCCGAAGGCCTATTTCAGATGGGTTAACAGGAGCATTACGGGGTTTGTGTGGGCACATGGGACCCTGAGGGTGAGGAGGGTGTTCTTGGAGTGGGGCAGGGATAGGGGGGGCTGGCGCTGCCCAACCTCTGTGGGTACTATTGGGCTGCCAATGCAGCGATGGTGCGTAAGTGGGTGATGGAGGGGGCAGCATGGAAGAGGATGGAGATGGCGTCCTGTGTGGGCACGAGCCTGGAGGCGCTGGTGACGGCGCCGCTGCCGTTCCCTCCAACGAGGTATACCACGAGCCCGGTGGCGGTGGCTACCCTCAAAATTTGGGGGCAATGGAGGCGGCACGGGAGGGGTGGGGGGGGGAGAAAGAGGAAAGAGGTGGGGGCCTCGATGGGATCCCCGATACGGGGGAACCACTGGTTTGTTCCGGGGAGAATTGATGGCAGGTTCCCGAGTTGGCACAGGGCAGGTATCAGGAGGTTGGGGGACCCGTTAATAGATGGGAAATTTGCGAGCCTGGGTGAGCCTGGGGGGGGGGGGGAGAACTGCAGTAAAGGGGTTCTATTCCTCCCATCACCCTTTACATTTTCTGTCCTTTTGTTGTTGATATTACGCAAAAATTTGAATAAAAATTGTTTTTAAAAAAAATTGTCATTGATATGAACAGTTACCGGGGTTTAAAAAAATCTAAACACTAATCAACTGCAGTAAACAAAGGTACCATGTACTAAAAACAAGTTATTTCATGTTCAGGGAAAGACTTATCTTAAAGTCTTACATTGTAAAAATAATATTTTAAGAACAGATAATTATTTCAATAGCAAAAAGTAACTGCCACTGATACGTACAAAGGGTTATAAGTGTGGTATCATACGGGTAGGCAAGGCCAAAGCATCTGTGGACAGAAACATTGGCTGGGATTCTCCGACCCTGCGCCAGGTCGGAGAAGTCCCGGGGCGAGGCATGAATCTCGCCCCGGCGCTGGCCTCCCCATTCTCCGGTGCTGTTTTTTGGGCAGCGGCGGGATTCCCGCCACACCGGGGATGGGGGAGGGGGAGCATTGACAGCGGCCCCTCCGGCAATTCTCCAGGACCCAATGGACCGAGTGGTCGTCAAGTTTTTCCCAGTCCCGCCGGCATGAATTACTCACCTCCCACATGGCGGGACCTGGCAGTAAGTGTGCAGGGGCCGTCCTGGGGGGACGGACGGTGGCCTGGCCCGCGATTGGAGTCTACCGATCTGCGGGCGGGCTGGTTCCGTGGGGTCTTCTTTCCTCCACGCCGGGCCCCTGTAGAGCTCCACCATGTTGCTTGGGGGGGAGGGGGGGGGGGGGGGGTCAGAGTGGAGAAGGGAACCTCCGCGCACGCACAGAAATACGCTGGCCGGTGTGCACATGTGCGCGATCACGCCGGCCCTTCGACGCCGGCTAGAGCTGCGCGGACAACTCTGGCAGCAACCTAGCCCCCTAGAACGGTACAAATTCCTCACGGGAGCTGTTGACGCCAGAGTAGTTGGGGCCGGTTTTCCCGCCGGCGTGGGGACACAGCCCCATTTTTAGAGAATCCCGCCCATAGAGTACATTAATCATCAAATGGATTATTACTCCAGAACAGGATTCAGTTATATTAATTTAAGCAAATGAAAATAAAGTTTCAATTATGAATCTGGCCACATGGCATGGAGAGGAAATGTGATGTAATGGTTTGATCCTTAATTCCATTTGCCTTTACCAATTGAGGCATAGATTACAAAAGCAGGAAGATCACATTGGAGTTGCATAGAACTTTGCTGAGGCCACAGCTGTAGTATTGTGTGTAGTTCTGGTCACCACATTCTAGGAAGGAATTGATTGCATTGGAGGGGATGCAGAGGCAATTCACCAGGATGTTGCCAGAGATGGAACATTTAGGTTATGAAGAGAGGTTGGACAGGCTTGGGTTGTTTTCGCTGGTCAGAGAAGATTGAGGGGTGACCTGATTGAGGTGTACAATATTATAAGGGAAATGGACAGGGAGCAGCTGTTGAAAGGTCAGTTATGAGGGGGACACAAGTACAAGGTGAGGGGCAGAACGTGTAAGGGGGTTTGAGGAAAAGTTTTTTTTACTTAGAGGGTGGTGACGATGGAATGCACTGCCTGGGAGGGTGGTAGAGGTGGGTCGCCTCACATCGTTTAAAAAGAACCTGAATGTGCACAAGGCACATTATTACATTCAAGGATATGAGCCACATGCTGGCAAATGGGAACAGGTAGAGAGGGCAGGTGTTTTTCATGCGCCGGTGCAGACTCGATGGGCCACTTCTGCACTGTGTAATTCTGTGATCCAATCAATGAAATTAAGCTCATCATACTTGTAAACTCAGTCTTAAAATCTGTGCTCGAATGAAAACTCAGCCAAGGTTATTGAACAAATTTATCCGGCATAATTTGCAAGATCCTTCCGGTTTATTTTCTTTGTTCCCATTTTATTGTATTATTTTTGGTCTGTGGAGCTATATTTGGAATGTGCCTTTAAATGGAGGACTCGAGCTGAAGCAGCCTACTTGTCAGGGCATTGTGTTCTGAGGTGCCTACTGAATCTTAGGAACCAGTTTTGGAGGAGGTTGGTTCCATTGGTTGGCTGGCAACCTGTTGGTTGCCCAGGGGCAGTATTCTGCCTGACAACAGTCAGTGGTTGGTTCCTGTGTGATACTTTCCAAGAGAACTGACCAGCTGTGTTTAGACCTTGAAAGTGAAAGGGATAGGCAGTCTCTGTCTTGCTGAAGTAAAGAACTGCTTTATTATTCTAAAACCCATGAATGCCTGGCACATCTTTGCTGTAAATGTGAAATAATCCTGAATCAACAGAGAAAGTTGATTGGCGAACTCTTAAAAAGTCATTAACTGGAAGCCACCCTCCTGGAATTTATAGTGCAGGAGGCCATTCGGTGCATCGAGTATACACCAGCCCGTGAAAGAGCAGCTTACCCAAGCCCACACCTCCACATTTTCCCCGCAAACCAATAACCCCACCGAACCGTTATACACTAAGCGGCAATTTAGCGTGGCCAATCCACTTAACCTGCACATCTTTGAATTGTGGGAGGAAACCGGAGCACCCGGAGGAATCCCACACAGACACGGAGAGAAAGTGCAAACTCCACGCAGACAGTCACCCAAGGGTGGAATTGAACCCGGGTCTCTGGAGCTGTGAGGCAGCAGTGCGAACCACGTGCCGCCCTAGTGCAAAGATTCTTCATCCTTTTATTTTTTTATTGATATTCTCTTTCCTTTTCCACTAGCCTACCCCCTCTATATTGTTTGTGTGTGCATGTCGAGAGTGGGTGTTTAGAAAGGGGGAGGGGGTATTAGATTGTCAGTTATATTTTTTGGTCAGTTTAACTATAATACTGTACATAATAAAAGGTGTTAAAGTTAAAAACCTGGTGACTGCAGTTTATTGGGATCAGCCAAGGACCTTAGATACTTAAAATAACATGTAATCTGGGTCAAGTGGGGCTGAAATTGACCCGCATTAGCTCAGGGTGTCATGACAAATTTTGCACAATGCACTTCATATCCCACCTAGTCTCTGAAGAAAGTAAAGTTTGGAAAATCATTGGTCCTGTTTAAATTGTTTTAACTCATTAGAATCCCCACACTGCAGGAGACCATTCGTCCCACCCCATCTCCGCAACCATGTAACTCTACCTACCTTTGTACCTACTAAGGGACAATGTATCATGGCCAATCCACCTAACCTGCACATCTTCCAGAGCATCCAGAGGAAACCCACGGAGAGAATGCAATCTCCTTGTAATATGCATATCTGCATTTGAAATTTGTATCTGAGGTAAAATTGAAATTAAGGGTATTTTACATAATTTGAGCCCCAATGCAGAATGTATTCATTTTAACAATATATTTCGGCTTAAAATTAAAGTTAGTCTCATTAAAATTGCAAATTTTAGCTTGCACCTGACAACATCTGAATTTCTAACACTTGAATTTTTAGGACAGGGCCAAGGTTTTCTAGAAAAGGACAGATAATAGACTTCCTACAAGTCCAAGAAAATATGCATTTCCCGAAGGCAATCAGTTGTTTTCAGTTAATATAGTTCGACATTGAAACTAGAACCATTGCCCCACTTTTAATAGTTCTTATTCAAGATTGCTGTTTGCCAAAACAAAAAGCAAATATGTTCAATTCCAAGTACTAGTTCTATTCCTCCCATCACCCCTTACATTTTCTTTCAGCTGCAGAGCAGAACCAACTAAATCAGATGATAGAATTCTTACGTTACCAAACATATTCATTCTCGAGTTATGAGCATCACTAACATAACATTTATTGCCCATCTCTAATTGCCCTCGAGAATGTGGTGATGAACTACCTTCTTGGATCACTGCAGTCTATGTGGTGCAAATACACCCACAGTGCTATTAGAGGAGGAGTTCCAGGATTTTGACCCAGAAATGAAGAAGGAATAGTTCCAAGTCAGGATTGTGGGAGATTTGAAAGGGCATGCAGGAAGTGGTGTTCCCATGAGTTTGCTACCTTTAATCGTCTAGGTGGTAAAGGTCACAGGTTTGAAAGATGCTGTTGAAGACACCTTCACAAGTTGCTACAGTGCATCTTTCAGATGGTACACATCAGTGCTGGGGGCCGTTTTCGCTCAGTTGGATGGACAGCCGATTTGTGGTGCAGAACAAGGCCAACAGCGCAGGTTCAGCTCCCGTGCCGACTGAGCTTATCTATGAAGTTTCCATCTTCTCAACCTTGCCCCTTGCCTGGAGGTGTGCTGATCCTCAGGTTAAATCGCCACCAGCCAGCTGTCCCCCTCAAAGGGGAAAGCAGCCTCTGGTCACCTGGGACTATGGTGACTTCACATCTTACTGCCACTGTGTGCTAATCTTGTGGGCTCTTTTGTCTTGGATGCATTGAGCGTTCCACACAAATATTTCAGCACAGAATGCAGGCAGCGCTAAGGAATCGCTACATTGACATCACTGCCATCCTCTAGGTGTTGGTCCAGTACTATTCCAAAACAGTGATTTTTAATTTTTTTAAAAAATAGGAGTGGACCAATTAGCCCCAAGAGACTCTACCACAGTTCAATAAAATCATGGCTGATCTCGTGTGGCCTTAACTCCACTTTCCTGCCTGCCCCCATAACCCTCAGCTCCCTTGTTGACCAAAAATCTGTCCAAGTTAGCTTCAATATATTCAATGACCCAGCCTCCACTGCTCACTGTGGAAGAGAAAGAAACCTCAGGAGAAAAAAGTTTTTCCTCATCTTGTTGAGTGATGTTTGAAGTTAAATAGATGGCTTGGATAATATATTCAAACAAAATGTAAACCATTGCAATCTTACAGTTTGAAAAGAAAGGACAACTGACAGACATACCTGCTCAGTTTTAGCCTGGAACTCCCTGAGCTCATCTTCAGTCAGAGGCAAGAAGTTATCATTCTCCGAGGATTCCTGCCAACCCATTTCTTTCAACAATCTGTAGAAATGGACATGAATTCAAAGTTCGATCCTGATCCCACTAAAAATAAATAATTCAAACTGTACAAAAAACATCTTTACATTAGAGCTACTACTGGTCTTGTTTATAATAATTTATGAATGTGGTCCAGAGGTTCTAAAAAGCAACAAAACGGTGTCATTTCATGTTTAAAGGGACTTTTAAAATACCATGCTCCCATCTGAACAGTATCATTGAAAGATTTTAATAATCAGCTGTTGAATACTCAAATCATTCCCAGGCTCGGGCTGAATATACAACCAATGATTTTTCTAAACTTCGCTCCTGGCTAATATCTATTTCCAATGGGCAGGATGCACTGATGTAGAGTTGAATCCTTAAAGAGTATCTAATATTTTTTTTTACACTGACATCAGGGATCTACTAATTGTTCTCCAGCAGCAACCGGAAACCTCCAGGTCAGCAGCTAGGCATAAAGCTGAAATTTATTTTACTCATAGGGGAGCTTATCCTAGGAGTAAGGTAAGATTAGACAACCAGGTCAGCCCAGATTAAACACCATGCAGCCCCTTATACTTCAAGTAGGCAATGGAGTCCAAGAAAATTAGTTCCTATGCACTTTAGTGGCATTAGAGATTGGGATCTAAGCGTGTTAAGAATTTCCTCTTGCATACATACCACACTAACTTTGCATGAATCTGGATAATACCAAAAATTTCCACCCAATTTTAAATACATTTCATAGAAATAATGAACATAACGTTTGCTATTAGGGTAAAATTAAGGACCCACTCTGGTATGTAACAGAACAACATCCCAAAGCTCATCATTCCTGGTTTCTTCCAACTTCACATTTTAAGTGCAATGTGTTCCGCCAATTACTGTAAAAATTGATCTGAGAATCAGCTCTGCAAATTATTCAAAGATACAAGTCCAAATTAAAGTGCAACTGACTGGTGCCAAACACTTAATTATACAGTCCAGCTGAAACATCCTCAATGTTGGTCAAATGAAGATAGGCAGCATACCAGCACTTACAACCATTTCTAAAATGTATGTAATTATGAAGGGAGCAATAACAAAGACTGAAACAAACCAGGAAGAAAAATAATCCCTTGAAAGTTTTGCTATTACCCATGCAGCTATCTCATTGCTAATTTGTAGCAATTTTGTCTTGGTAAATTATTTGCTTTTACCGCTGGCATTTTTGGTAGTAATCAAGTGCTTCATTTTTTGGCTCAGGGAAAGGAAGACTGATGCAGGATACAGAAAATTTTAAAAATGTAGCAGAGATGCTTTAATGTGTTCTATGTCCAGGAGTAGACAACTATGTAATAGAAACATAAGGGAGACATACATATACAAATTGTAAATCTATACCAGCTAGCCTGTGTCAGTATCAAGAGCCTTCAGAAATCTAGTTTGCACACTGTGGGAGTCACTCCCTCAACTCCTCCATATTGCTTCATCCCTCATTCTTTAAAACCTACTTCACCCAATTTTTCTACTGTGACGTGCCTTGGAATGTTGTGATCTATTAAAGGTACAGTACAGTCTTAAATCCGGATGTCCAAAAGCTGAATTGTCCTAAAACCAGACAATTTTATCATGTGCCACACTTGGATTGAGTAAAATAAAAACTTACTTGGACAATTCAGCGAGATGATACATTGACAGTGTGCTCTGCTTGTCAGGTAAAGGGAGACAATAGTGTAGTGGTAGTATCACTGGACTAATAATCCAGAGAACATGAGCTAATGCTTTGGGCTCAAATCATAGAAATCCTAGAGTGCAGAAAGCGGCCATTTGGCCCATCAAGTTTAAACCGATCGCCTGAAAAGTGCACCCTACCAAGGCCACTCCTCCTCCCCACCTTCGATACCTTCAGGCATCCCCACAATCCGCAAATTTTGCCTTCTGGAGCAGTGCTCCAGATCCTCCACCTTCTCCTTCAGCCTCTTCTGGTCTCCCACATCACCCCACCTCAGCCACCAACTAGGCCAGCTGCTTCTCTGCTCCCCCGCCATCTCCTCCACTTTCTGGATCGCCCGGCCCTGGGACTCCAGCATCTACTCCACTCTCTCGATACCTGCCTTAACCGGCTCCACCACTTTGGTCAGGTCTTCCAAGGCCTCCTCCCTCTGCTGCCTGAATGTAGTATTCAGAAATGCCACCAACTGCTCCGTTGATCACTGGGCAGACATAATGGCCCCTTGCCTCCCATAATCTTTACCTGTGGCGCACCACAAAGACTCTCCTGCTCCAACAGCTCCTTTCTTCTCGTTCCATTCCTAGTTTGTGGATCCATCCACAAGCCACACCAGAGAAGTTACACCGTTTCCAGGTACTCTACACCTCCTTCCATCCAAAACATACCCTTCAGACAGGGAATGGACCGAAAAAATACCACCTTGAGCAGGAGCCACCAAATGTGCGACCGCTCATTCCATAGCCGCCACCAGACGTCCCCACACCTCGCCTTATCCCTGTAACACCACCTAACCGTTGGACTCTAAGGGACAAATTAGAATGGCCGATCCACCCAACATGCACATCTTCGGACTGTGGTAGGAAACAGGAACATCCGGAAGAAACCCATGCAGACACGGGGAGAATGTGCAGACTCCACACAGACAGTGACCCAAGACGGGAATCGAACCTGGGATCCTGACGCTGTGAAGCCACAGTGCTATCCACTTGTGCTACCGTGCTGCCATTCCTTATTATATCGCCATTCCTTCACTGGCGCTGGATCAAAATCACACAACCCCCTTCTTAACAGCACTGAGTGTACCTACACCACATGGATGGCAGTGGCTTAAGAGGGCAGCTTGCCACCACCTTCTCAAAGGCAGAAACATGATTCTCCTTTGCCGCTTGCACGCCAGTCTGTTCCTGTGCTAAGTGGCCTGTAACCCCCAGTTGACCTGACAAAATGAACTGCCCATGGCCTGAACTGAAATGCAGCAAGATCTAAACTCTAGCACGATCACTGTCCCAAGGTTGCTGGTTTTTGAGACACTGTACCTATACCATGCAAATCTATGCTACTACTACAGCAAATGTGTTCTATTAAACACCAGGTAGAGCACCAAACCAGTACAAATTGTTGATTGAAGAAACTTTAAAAAATGACATCAAAAACTGCTGGAAATGATATCTTTCTCCTGTCAACCATCTTTATGCTTTTTAAAAATAATGCTTATTTTGTGCCAATTAAGGTGAGTTTACAGACATTTTTCTTCTGTGAATTTATCCCACCAAGATTGTCCGAATTGATTTATACTTGGAGCTCCAACAATCAGTAGAGAGAGAAAAGATTTAATCCCATCAGTCTACTATGTTTGTCCAGACATCAAGTGAAAATAAATTAATCACAAATGTGATGCTAAATTGAAACTAAATTTAAAAAATAATTATACCTATGTTCTGCTTCAAGAGAACTGGAAAGATAATCTTTTTCCGGGCCACAGAGGGAGAGATGATGCTGATGACCATTTGATTTCCCATTTGTTTCTGGAATATTCTGTACACAATCCTGTTGAAAAGTAATTAAAATAAACAAATAAATGTTCAGACAGTCCAGGTAGAAAAAGTGGATAGCACAACTTGTGCAACAATGTTCTAAAAATGTGCTGTTTCAATCCCAACTCAGATTCCAGATGACTGAAGGATGAAAAACATGATTTTAAATGAGAACTGGCAAGCAGATAATGGGGGCAAGTCAGCAATTATCCAGACATCACACACAAAAGAGCCCCACAAATGAATCACACTGTAATGTGATTGTAAGTAATGATCCATACTTAAGTGAACCAGGGTTATTTCACAACATAATAGGAAAATATATTTTAATATGCTCTACTGTAGGCACATGTTTCAATTTGAAGCAGAACAACCTGTGGAACAAATCTCTGATGGACAGCTCTCAAAGGAGCGGTGTTGCTGCATTCTTTGCCGCAAAATCAACGACCACAGCTTCAGTATCATCTTTTAAAAAAAAAAAATTTAGATTACCCAATTATATTTTCCAATTAAGGGGCAATTTAGTGTGGCCAATCCACCTACCCTGCACATTTTTGGGTTGTGGAGGTGAAACCCACGCAGACACGGGGAGAATGTGCAAACTCCACACGGACAGTGACCCAGAGCCGGGATCGAACCTGGGACCTCAGCGCCGTGAGGCAGCTATGCTAACCACTAGGCCACCGTGCTGCCCTCAGTTTCAGTATCATAATGCTGCAGCATGTCATTAGCAAAACTGACTTCACCAATGGCACTAACAAGATCCTCAAAAATAGATGACTTTTGAGCAAGTTATGGCCCAGATTTTGCAACGAGGGCAAAAGTGGCACTAACAGCAATTTCTAGAATCTGCACCTGTGCAGAATGTAGAAATCCAGAAGCTGCTACGTGTTGTTCTATGTTTCTACAGAGGATGACTGTGATGGTATCACCACCCCCTACCAAACCCAGAATGTAATCCCCAGGCTATGAATTGAGTGAACCTCCACCTTTGCAGTTAGGCTTGCAGTTAAAAATAGTATTTAATGTTAGACTAACTTCACAATTATTACTATCCCTGAAAATCTCAAGTAAATTTTACCAATTATGCTCAAACAAAATACTGCACATTTTTAAAATTATATCTATTTTAGCTTCGATCACAAGTCATTTACTTCTCTATCTAAATTTAAGAAAGTGAAGGGATTCAGTGTTTTCAACTATAATACAAAAGCAAACTACTATAGATGCTGGAAATCTGAAAGAAAATCAGAAACTGCTAGAAATACTCAGAAGGTCAGGCAGCAACTGTGGAGCGAACAGGAGTTAACATTTCAGGTCAATGAATCTTCAGTACTTTTATCTTCCTGGTTTTCTGCCTGTAAGAATATTTTTAATGTAATTGGCTGCTTATCCTGCTTGTTGCTGGACACATGGTGATCGATCCCCTTGACTTGATGCAGGATTTAAAATGCATTTAGAAAAGGGGAAATCCAGGCTATTGTAATTGCTAGGTCTTTGTGCGCAGCTTTCTTCTTGATCAACGACAAGACCATACCTTCACTGCTGACCACAAAATCTAGCTCAGTGAAAAATGGTAATTTTTTTAAATAATCCAAAATGGTGGATGGGTGATAAGAGTTCTTAATTAGAAATCAATTTGCACAGCTGTCAAATGTTTTAACAGTTGCTGTCAAATAGATATCATAAAATGGTTATGATGTTGGGATTAGGTTCCATAACAAAAGATGAAAATGTGGGATTACCACTATCAAATCCCTCCTCATTGAGATACTGTGAACATTCATAATCAATAAGCTACACTTGTATAACAATTAAGCAGACTAGATAAACCCATGTAAAATTGATTACTCTTTTTGTACATATTCTCAAAAATGCATTATGAATTGCAGAATGGGTTTTATTCCTCTGGTTGAGGAAGCAATTATAATTTGATGTAGAAGTTCACAATCCATTGAACGGCTTCAGCTAACAGTGTGAATAGTTCTGATGTCACCAGGGACGGATGTTTTAGGGCAGAAGTTAAGTATTTGGTCAATGGTTCATCAGCAATTGTTTGTTTCTTTACCAAACACAGAAATGTACAAAAAAGAGGAGGAAAAAAACTTTCCATTCATGCTGTGTGATAAATGGTTCACCTTGGACTCCTCAAAAGTTTCTCCAACATCTATATAGCTCAAGTAAGGAATGTAATGAAATATTCACTATTTTCCTGGTCGGGTGCAACCACAATGCTGAAGCAACTCAACAGCATCCAAGACAGAGCTGTTCATTCAACTGGTGTCCTGCCACTGGATTAATTATCCACATATGCAGTATATACAATCTAAACAATACACCACAGCAACACAACTCAACTGTACTGCAACTACAAGATTATTACCACCAAAATGATCAGCAATTTTTACAAATGCCATCTCGAAGTCATATAACATTTTAATTTGTATACACATTGTGGTGTTTTCATCATCTGGATCATTACACTGAAATCCCCCAAGATTATCTGCTGTCGTTACTGGCAGACACACACAAATGAAGCAGAAATAATGTGACGATGTCATGGTCATATTTGTAATTTTTCAGGGAAGTACTATGGCGCAGTGGTTAGCACTCCTGCCTCACGATGCCGAGGTCCTAGGTTCGATTCCGGCTCAGAGTCACTGTCTATGTGGAGTTTGCACATTCTCCCCGTGTTTGTGTGGGTATCGCCCCCACAACCCAAAGATGTACAGGGTAGGTTGATTGGCCATGTTAAATTGCCCCTTAATTGAAAAAAATGAATTGGGTGCTCTAAATTTATTTTAAAAAAATATTTGTAATTTTCATCCAATTTTCTATCAAGAATTCATCAGTATCTTTGCTTTTCCAAACAAGAAGCAGAGGAGTAAAATGAGGACACTGCTTGGTCAGGCAAAACACAAGAATAAATGAGGGGGGAAAAAAATGCACAAACTTTCAGGTGACTTGGAAACATTATCTGCTGTAAACTGAATTTGACTTGCAGGCAGCAATCACCCTTTTCTGCGTTATTTCAAATTATCACTATATTTTCTAATCAGCGGCACATAGACATGGCAACAAGAAACATACTTTGCAAAAGTAAGTACTTTCACCTCCTTCCCATCATGCCAGTAATACAGGACAGCAGGATTCCGTCCGAAAAGGTCAACTGTCCCCACAATAGTTACCTGTACAATGTTACTAACTCCCAACAGGAAATAATTTAATTTGCTTTGTGTGATTCATTTGCAACCAAACCAACCATAAAGTTGAAAGGTAGATCAATTATTTCACTAACTTCCAATTTGTCGAAATCTCTGTGTTCTGATATTTCATCGTTTCGGTCATCTTTCAGTGCCTTCAGAAACTCACTCTTCTTGTCTGTCTTTACCCGAGTCAGTTTCATTAGACGACATGTGCTGATCTCTATTGGAGGAGTGGTACTTGAAGGAATCTGAAAAGAAAAATGGAAGTATGTTTCGGAATTACCAAACTTCAGTGATAGCATTCTCCAAAACTAAAAAATATGATTTGCCTCATTTTGTTACACTCCTTGAAATTGATAATGATGAGATTCATGAACCAGAATTGTACAAGGAATATATTTCAGATTTTTGCCAACTGTTCTAGTGCACGTTAACAGCAAATCAGCACCAGATTTCGGTGACAGATTCTGCAAAACGAACAGATAAAATATGTAAAGCTGCATCACTGACTATTTATGACATTAGTAGGGAGAAGGCTTTGGTTTCCAGAGTTAACGACCTTGGCTACAAAGTATGTTCAACTAATTTTGTGAATGCAAAGAAACAAATATCAGATTTCATTCTGGGCCTATGAAGATACCGTACAAGCTTTATAACCAGAATAGGTCACTTTTATTAATTAATGATTTATAAAGATTTCCCCGAATAAAAAGCAAACAAATTTGAGGACTTAGACAAGAATCATTTCTGCTCTGCCATTTTCTGTTGGGCATGACAGCTCTTCATTTTAATCTCAACTCCTACCTCTTGTCCAGAAATCTTAGTATCATCTGACTTTGTTAAGGGAAATAAAATTGATTTATTAAAAGAGATTAAAACTAAAGATGCCACTAGTTAAATGCTTATGTCGACAGTAAACTCAACTCTGGTGAACATTTATACCCTAGGGGCCCATATCAATAGGATGCTTTGCCTAATGAACTTTGCGTTCCTCATGGGCCTGAGTCAGTGGAAGAACAGTCACCAAGCCCGAACAGATGAAGTTAGCCTCTGGGAGACAAGGGAAAAGATAGATAGTGTTGTGCTTGGTGGATCCTGTACCTGGAACAAAGACACCTGGTCAATGTAAATTTTCTGTGTATGTGATATATAGTGCATGATTCTAATGGAAATCTCCGAGTTAGCAGAGTGCTCCTTCTGATGTCTCTCCGAGATGGCGCTCTCCCTCCATGCTGGAAGAATAAAACAATCATAACCTGTACCCGAGTCAGCCTGTACTTGAATCTCCTGTGGTCAATTTGTAGCACTCCACCACAACACCTTTATATCAATTGATTTCTGGGGTGGTGTATTTCACATTTTCACAATTCATTTATGCAAATATGTTTTTTAAACTTACTGAAAGTACATATAGAGCAGGAAACAAAGTAGTTATAGGGGTGACGGCATTGGGGATGGAAGGAGATGCATTTTCAGGAAAGAAAAAGTGTCAATGTACAATTGCTTAGATGTGACGTTTCAGGCCAGAAAGAACGAGCAAGAAAAAGCATTCCAAGGTCAGAAAAGCAAAAAGAGTAATGGTCTAGACTACTAGGATGGAGTGAAACAATGCTTTGAAAGGCTTTGATGACAAACATTTTAAAGTTAAGACAGTGTGGCGCAAAAAAAAAAAAACACAACTTGGTAAAGGCAGAGATGATCTGAGAGATGTGTGGGACATGGAGCACTGGATTACCTCAAGTTCGTAAAGCCATTTTAGGTCATTGGGAAGGGCACAGGAGAAATTAATCACTAAAATGAAAACTATATCGAATAGGTTTGAGCAGCAGTGTAGAGGTAAGAACATAAGTAAATGAAGTGCCAGTTGTGGAAGAATACTATCTTCGCAACAGATAAAGTAGGAGTTAGTGTTGAATTAGTTTGGTCTGTGATAGCAAATAAGCGAGCAAGGAAAATAACCTGGCTGTCTACAATCCAAAGGATAATATTAAGCATTTTCAGGTGAGTTTGAGTTTTTTCATATGAGCAAGAAAACAAGTTCTCTACTTTGGTGATCAATGCTCTTCAATTCCAAGTTCAATGGACCATCCTATTTCCCATTTGCCAATTTTCTGAAAAATAACAGTCTCATCTTCAAAAGTCCCACACTGCTTCACCGCCAAGGAAATATAATCATTTCATAATGTAAGCAAATACAAGAACCCACTTGCACAGCAAGGTTCGAAATTATTAATTTATGGATGTGGGCATCGTTGGTTAGGCCAGCATTTATGGTCCATCCCTAGGTGCCCTTCAGAAGGTGGTGGTGAGTTGCCTTCTTGAACCTCTGCAGTCCTTGAGGTGCAGGCACACCCACTGTGCTATTAGGGAGGGAGTCCCAGGATTATGCCCCAATGACAGTGAAGAAACGGTGATATATTTCCAAGTCAGGGTGGTGAGTGACTTGGAGGAGAACCACCAGTTGGTGGAGTTCCCAGGTTATCTGCTGCTCTTGTCCTTCTAGATGGTAACAGTCTTGGGTTTGGAATGTACTGTCTAAGTAACCTTGGTGAGTTACTGGAGTGCATCTTGTTGATGGTACACATGGTTGCTACTGTTAGTCGGTGGAGGGTCTGAATGTTTGTGGAAGGATGAGCAACCAAGTAGGCTGCTTTGTCCTGGATGGTGTTGTTGGAACTGCATTCATCCAAGCAAGTGGAGAGTATTCCATTACACTCCTGGCGTGTGCCTTGTAGATGATGGACAGGCTTTTTGGGAGGGGGGGGGGGGGGCGCAGGAGGTGAGGCACTCTCCTTTGCCTGATCAGTTGAAGTAGCACATGAAGATTTTCCATGTCAAAACATATGTGCACAGCACAAGAGTCGCAAAATACAAGTCTGACCCTTCACTCAGTATCTGCTCCAAGCACTGGGAACAGTTTAGGATTCAGTTCTTCTGGCCACAAGGAGGCACCAGAGTGGAAGTTAAAAACAATAGAACCAGAGTCAAAAACAGTTCATACGGCTTGTACATTCTAGATGTAAATTTTGTGTCACATTGCTACAAACATGTCAGACCGTGGCAGATTTCTAGACTAGCAGAAGACATGTGATTTACTATATCTACATACCAAATCAGCTAAATAAATTAAATTTAAAATGTTTTAAAGATCCAATTCTTGTTTTCCCCCAATTAAGGGCAATTTAGTATGGCCAATCCACTTATTTGCACATCTTTTGGGCTATGGGGTGAGACCCATGCATGCAAGGGGAGAATGTGCAAACTCCACACGTCAGTGACCCAGGCCCGGGATCGAACCCAGGTCATTGGTGCAGTGAGGCAGCAGTGCTTACCACTGCACTACCCGCTAAATAAATAACTTTAACTGAGATAAATTAACTTAGTCAAAAATTGTGAGCATGTCACTCTTTTATAGAAGTAGTGCTTGCCCCAAGATGCTAGTTATTTTCATTAATACTGAAATATACTGTGGCTCTATGTTCTATAGTTCTCCAGACTCCTATTCAAGATCCATGCTTTTGCAGTTAGAATATCCAAAAGCATTTTGTTCAGACAAGATTTTTTATTTTTCAAACACATCGCTACTTGACTTTTATTTTACATAACTCATTAACATAGTGGAAAAGGGAATTCTGTGTATGTCATCTATATGCCTTTGGTAAGAATATGCACAGGTGGTTTGCAAATATCAAGAATGCATATAATTGAAGACCAACTTAACGGGTTGGTAGTTGTTTAGGAGATAGGGACAGAGTCAGGTTGATGGGTTAATCCTTCGATTGGTAAAACAGGACAATATTACCAAAGGATCAGTACTGATCTCAGTTTCTCGCTGTATATATTATTGATCAATAGAGAAAAGAGCATTGCATATCCAGGTCTTCACAAAACGACAATCAACTGTGTGGGTGCAAGCAAGGACTTTTTTCTGGGTCAGCATTTGTTGCCCTTCCCTAGTTGTCCATGAGAAGGTTGTGGTGAGCTGTCTTCTTGAACCACTGCAGGCCCTGAGGCATAGGTACACCCATAGTGCTTTTTAGGAGGGAGTTACAGGATTGACCTCACAACAGTGAAGAATATTTCCAAGTCAGGATGGTGAATGGCAACATCACTTTTGGAGGGGAACCTGCTCTCTTGTCCTTAAGAGATGGCAGTGGTCATAGGTTTGGAAGGTGTTACTTTTGGAGCCTCGGTAAGTTCCTGCAGTGCAGTATGTAGATGGTACACATAGCTGCCAGTTCATTGGTGGCAGAGGAGTAAATGCTGGTAAAAGGCATACCAATCAAATAGGCTGCTTTGCCCTGGATGGTGTTGAGCTTCTTGAGTGTTACTTGAGCTGCACTCATCCAGGCAAGAGAGAGTATTCCATCAGACTCCTGACTTGCAGATGGTGGACATGCTTTAGGGAGACAGGAGGAGAGTTAATTGCCACTGGATTCTGAGCCTCTGACCTGCTCTTGTAGCCACAATATGGCTAGTCTAGTTCAGTTCCTGTTCAACAATTGTAATGCCATTGAATCTCATGGGGCATTAGTCAAGTTCTCTCCTGTAAGAGATGTGTGTGGCGCGAAGGCAACTTGCCACTTGTTAGCCCAAGCCTAGATATTGTCTAAGTTGTGTTGCATTTGGACATGGACTGCTTCATTATTTGAGGGGTAACGAATGGTGCTGAACATTGTGCAATCATCCGCAAACATCTCCACTTCTGACCTTGTGATGGAAGGGAGGTCATTGATGAAGTAGCTGAAGATAGTTAGACCTAATACACCAATGCTTTAATAATCTTTATTGTCACAAGTAGGCATACATTAACACTGCAATGAAGTTACTGTGAAAATCCCCTGATTGCCACACTCGGACGCCTGTTCGGGTACAGAGGGAGAAATCAGAATGTCCAAATTACCTAACAGTACGTCTTTCAGGACTTGTGGGAGGAAATCGGAGCACCCGGAGGAAACTCTCGCAGACACGGGGAGAACGTGTAGACTCCACACAGACAGCGACCCACAGGAATTGAACCTGGGACCCCAGTGCTGCGAAACACTAGTGCCAACCACTGTGCTACCATGCCGTCCAGAGGAACTCCTTCAGTGCTGTCCTGGAGCTGAGATGATTGACCTCCAACCATTTTCCTTTGTACCAGGTATGACTCCAACCAGTAGAGTTATCCCCCTGATTCCCATTGACTCCAGTTTTTTTTTGCGCTCCTTGATGCCATACTCGGTTAAATGCTGCCTTGATGTCAAGGGCAGTCAGTCACACTCATCTCACCCATACAAAGGGATACAGATCGACTAAGTAAATGAGCAAAACATATAATTAGTGCTCCGTATGGGTAAGTATGAGCTTATCCACTTGGGATCCTAAGAAAAACAACTCAAAATTCTCTCTTAAAGATGACAAAAGTTGTGAAGGATCAATGAGATTTAAAGTTCTGTATACGTAATCAGAAGTACAAAAAGGTAATCAAAAAGGCGATTGGAATATTGTCTATACTCAGCAGATCTGGCAGCATGAGGTGAGGAGGGGCGAGTAGAGAAAGAGGCACGGCCAGCTGCCTACTTCCAGCACCTGTTTTCATTTCCAAATTCCAACATCAGCAGTATTTTGCTTTTATTTTACTGAGATTTTATCTGTATCTCAAGGTAGCCAGAATCCAATAACGACTAAGCAATATAGTGAGCATTGGTGAGACTGCATTTGGATGGTTGCACTCAGTTTTGGGCACCAACTCTGAATAAAATAATATTGCCCAGGGAAGGGGGAGAGCACAGATTCATGAAAATTATACCAGCACCTAAAAATATAAGTACATTGTAGCATAAATTTGGCTTGCGTCCCCTCGCGTTTATATATTTGAATGATGATCTAAGCACGGTATTGAAAATCGGCATGATAGATACAAATAATCTATTGTCTCTGGGATTTTAACCCCTCATGTGCAAGAACCAAGAAACCCAAATCTTCAAATTTGTGCAAGCTCATTTAGGGGCAAAAATCAGGAAACAAATCTTCACGCAAAAGATGATGGAAATCTGCAATTCATGACAATGTTGCAACAACTGAAATATTCACAGTTGATATATATTGCATCAAAAGAGATAGAACAGCAGCATTTAATTGAAATGCAGGCGAGATGGGTCATGATCCATTTGAATGGCAGAACAGGCACAAGGCCTTGAATGGCTCAACTCCTGTTGCTGTGTTCCCTGTAGGTGCTGGTTTAGCTCACCAGGCTAAATCGCTGGCTTTTAAAGCAGACCAACAGCACGGTTCGATTCCCGTACCAACCTCCCCGGACAGGCGCCGGAATGTGGCGACTAGGGGCTTTTCACAGTAACTTCATTGAAGTCTATTCGTGACAATAAGCGATTTTCATTTCATATGAGGCAGTGACAAAGAGAACAAAATGGAGTAGCATAACATCTTAAAACACAATGCCTTTTAGATAAACACTTCCTCTTCCATAATCTGCAATGAAAATAATACAAACACAAGTTCCACCAATTGACATTATAATAATCTTTATTGTCACAAGTAGGCTTACATTAACACTGCAATGAATTTACTGTGAAAATCCTATAGTCACCACACTATGGCGCCTGTTCGGGTATACATAGGGTGAATTCAGAATGTCCAATTCACCTAACAACATGTCTTTTGGGATTTGTGGGAGGAAACCGGAGCACCCGGTGGAAACCCACAGACACGGGGAGAACGTGCAGACTCCGCCCAGTGACCTAATCTGGGAATCGAACCAGGGTCCCTGCCGCTGTGAAGCAACAGTGCTCAATACTGTGCTACTGTTTCTCATGGAATTGTGCACCACAAACAAAAAAAGAGATACAGTTCTAGATCACTATTGAATATTGAAGTACTTTGGGATCTCAAACAGACTGACTGGCATTTCCAAAGTAACGTTCAGAGCAGATTTTAATTAAGTCGAAGGAAATAAATGGTAATAAAACACAATTCAATTTTAATTTATGTTCTATGTATTACGATCATACCTCTTTTGGAGAGATGTGACAACTACTGCTGAACTGTACTGAAGGTTTGATCATCGCAATGGGACTTGTAAATGCTGAATCTTGGCCAGAGTAAAATAAGCCAGGTTTGTTCTCCCTTCCAGTAGATTTCCATGGTCCTGGCTACATTTGAAAACATATGGGGAAAAAGAAAACTCACATTATTTATTCTCAGAGTTGAAGATTAATGAGAATCTTTCAGGATCTCAAAACGCATCAGAATCAGCAAGATCTTTAAGAACCACGAGTAAACTGATGGGCTACAAAAGTGTGTTAGCAGATCCACTTGGGTCTCAAGTGTATTTTGCACTTTATCCTTAAAATAGACACAGGCTAGTTTTTTTTTTAACATAATTGTGGGTGTGACCATCTAAAATGGCCACCCGCAAAGAATGGCGGTAATTGTGGTCAGGTTTTGGGACACAGACAAGACACTGCTTGTGTATTTGCAAACAACAGCTCAAACTCATGCAGGAACACACACCTGTTGAAGGCCACTCAAAGGTCCTCCTGGTACAATGAACTCCAGATAGAAACTAACAATAAGTGGCAGACTCGAGGGCGCCCGTTTGCCTTATTTTGGAAGGCATAAGTGCCTTGGACACTAACAGCCATGGTCAACTAGGACCCGCCCAGCCATCAAGGTACCCACCTCTAATTGGCCAGGATCGATTAGAGTGATCAAAACCCTATTGATCCATTGGATCCCCACCTGGAACCGCCGAAAAGGGCGCGAAAGATCAGAGGATAAGAACTGCACAACCAGCCTTCAGTCTCTTTTGGACTGACCCCTGACCACCCACCAACTGCAGCACAGCTAACAACATCAGCCAAGTTCAACGACCCGCGACATCAACTGACAGACGACCTAGCTGAGTGCCAGCCACAATACGCGAGGAAACAGAGAAGGCCTTATCTACGCTGCACCAAGCCGGTCATTTGGAAGTTAAGTCAAGGTCGTTCAAATCGATAGTCATAGTCTTAGAGTGTATGAGCCTGTGATTTCTTAAATATATACTAACCTTGTGTCTAATAAATAGATTGTGATTGAACTGAATACTTGTATGATCATTTGTCCAATACATGGGGTACACTCACACATTATTAAAAGAGACAGAAGTCAACATGGGTAATTCAATCTATACTACAGAAGAGATGCTCAAATCAGATTCTCCATAAAATATGTGGCATTCTAACTATGTCTATGGTTTAACTTTGCAGGCGAGGTGAAAATATGATGAAAATATTTATGCTCCTTCCTCGAGTTAAAGCCTAGAAAGTGCCCTTGATGCCATTAACATAAAAGATATGCTCCGGTTTCCTCCCACAAGTCCTGAAAGACGTGCTTGTTAGGTGAATTGGACATTCTGAATTCTCCCTCAGTGTACTCGAACAGCGCCGCAGTGTGGCGACTAGGGGATTTTCACAGTAACTTCATTGCAGTGTTAATGTAAGCCTACTTGTGAGACTAGTAAATATTATTATTATATGTTTAAACAGTCTTTGTCCAGTGTTTCAAGAAAAAAAAGTTTTCTTAAAAGAAAAAGAGCACAATACAGGCCAGATGATTTCCATACAACTCCACCAAGCATCGACACCCTAAGACAGGTATTGTCAAACTCGGGAGTACGACCCACGGGTAGGTCACAAGCGGGTGTCCGTGGCGGCACTCCTGATCGCACGAATCCGCACGCAACAGCCGGCTTTTAACTACGACGGCTGCAAGCGGCCTTCAAAATGGCCAGGAACATATTAAAAGAAATCTGGCCGCACTGCACATGCATGCCCGATCATCGGTGTGCATGCGCAACGCTTGCACACCGATGATCGGGTACGCATGCACAGTGCGTCCGCATTTTAAAAAATATATGGGCACAGCATTTTTTTTTTTTTTTTAAAAACAAGTTCGCGGGACCAAAGGGACCCAAAACCATTTCTTCCATTTTGTCAGCAACAAACAAGCTAAGAGAAAATGGTGGGTCGCGGTCAGCCAGCGTGGGCCGCGAAGGTCGGCAGGCGTGGGTCGTGAAGGTCGACCAGTTGGTAAAAATGGGACCCCGGAAAACAAGTTTGAAAAACACTGCCCCAAGACTATAAATGCTATTTTTGGCATCAAATGATATATACCTAGAAATTACAATAAAAGTAAATGAAACGAGAGTGGGTGGGCAGTGTGACAGTGCTGGTTTGGGTGACCTTCAGCTGCTGAGTGGCATGGGAAGTAAGATTAAATGTGGTGGGAAGTCTTTAAACTGCAGGGTTTAAAAAAAAAAACACGTCCCTTTTCACAGCCACTACTGCACAGAAATCTGCCCATTCGGCTACACCTACCATTACAAAAAAAAACAAGAATTTAATGGGGCTTCGCAGCTCTTCGCATTCAAGTCATTACCCCACAGCAGCAATTGCTGCCTTGGACCTCCATCCCCATAATATTGTCTCGCAACCCCACTGGAGGGTCTCAACCAACAATTTTGGAATCCCTGTTCTGGAGCCAAATAGCAAGCTATTTTAGACCTGGTAACGTGCATTGAGACAGGATTACTTAATAACCTCATAATGAAGGAGCTCAATGCAGCAATGATCATAACACAATTGAATTTCACATTCAGTTTGAGGGAGAGAAGAGTGGGTGTAAGGTTTGTGTTTTTAACTTAAATAAAGGCAATTGCCAGGGTATGAAGGAAGAGCTGGCTAAAGTGAACTGGGAAATTAGATTAAGGAGTAGGTCAGCAGTGGCAGACCTTTAAGGAGACATTTCAGTAATCTCAGTCAAGATATACTCCATTGAGAAAGAAAGACAATGAGGAAGCAGCATCTGTGGCTCACTAAAAAAGTTAAAAATAGTATCAAATTGAAAGAAAGAAAAGTGTATGATCCTGTGAAGGTTAGTGAAAGGGCAGGAGATTGGGTAGAATTTTTTTAAAAACAAAGAATTACTAAAAAAGGGAGAAATTAGAGTATGAGAGAAAGCTACTTAGAAATATAAAAACAGAGAGTCAGCGATTCGACAAAATTTAATAAGGAATTAAGTGCAATTTAAGTGAGTATTGGTCCTCCAGAATGACAGTCCGAGGAATTAATAATGAGAAATCAAGAAATGGTGGAAGCGCTGAGTGGATATCAAGGTTCTGTCTTCACTGCAGAAGACGCAAAATCATCTAAAAACTACTTGTAAAACAACAGGTGAAACGGAGAGAGCCAGGGAAAAAAGGTACTGAGAGAACTATTAGAACCAATGGTTAACAAGTCCCCTGGACCTTAAGAACAAGTGGCTGCAGAAATAGTGGATACATTCTGTGTAATCTTCCATAATTGCCTAGATTCTGAAAAGGTCCCACCAGATTTGAAAAAGGCAAACACAACTCATCTATTCAAGGGAGGGAGGGAGGCAGTAAAAGTAAGAAGAAACTACAGACCATTTTGCCTAACATCCGTCATGGGGAAAACACAAACATCTACCTGTTGAGGTTATAGCAAGTAACTTGGAAAATCTTGATGCGAACCTGGTTTTGAGAAAGGGAAATCATATTTGACTAATTTATTAGAGTTCTTTGAGGAGGTAACAAGCAATGTGGATAAAGAACCACCCATGGATGCAAGGTACTTTGATATCCAAAAGGCATTTTGGCAAAGTGCCATATAAAAGGTTAGCACACAAAATAAGAGCTTTTGCTGTAGGAGTTAAGGTGCTAGCATGGAGAAAGGATTGGTTGGCTACCAGGAAGCAGATAGTTGGAATAAAAAGGATACTTTCCAAGTTGGCTAGCTGCAATAGGTGGAGTATCACAGGGATTGGTACTGGGGTTTCAACTATGTACAATCTATTACTTGAATGAGGTTACTGAATGTACAGTTGCGAAATGTGCTGATGACATAATGATAGATAGGAGCGTTAGCTGTCAAGAGGACACAAAGAGTCTGCAAAGGGACACAGATAGAAAGTGAATGCGCAAAATTTGGCAAACGTGATATAACGAAGGAAAATATGAACTTGCCCAGAGAGATTGTGGTAAAGGGATCTAGGTGTCCTGGTATAATAAATCACAAAAAAAATAGTATGCAGGTATAGTATACAGGTGATTAGGAAGGCAAATGGAATGCTGTCATTTAATGTAAGGAGAATAGAATATACAAGGAAGGAAGTTTTGCTCGTTGTACAGGGCATTGGTGGAACCATGTGTGGAGTATGTGTACAGTTTTGGTCTCCTTACTTAAGAAAGGATATAATTGCATTAGAAGCAGCACAGAGAATGCTTACTTGATAGATTCTTGGGATAATAGAGTTATCTTAAAGGTTGGACAGATTGGGCCTGTATTCACTGGAAACTCAGAAGAATGAGATGCAATCCTATTAAAACATTTAAAATCCTGAGGGGACTTTAGACAGGTTGGATGCTGCAAGGTTGTTTCCCCATATGACAGATATTAGAACTAGAATAGATGGTTTAAATAATAAGGTATCTCCCATTTAATACGGAGATGGGAAGCTTTTCTTCTCCAAGGGTTATTAGTCTGTGGAATTGTCTTCGTCAGGGAGCAGTGGAGGTAGGGTCATTTAAGGCCGGGTTAGATTGTTGCTTGACAAGGGAGGTAAAGGAATGGGGGGGGGGGGGGGGGGGCAGACAGGAAAGTAGAGCTGAGGCCACCATCAGATCGGCCATGATCGTATCAAATGGTGGAGCAGGCTAGAGGGTCCCTAATGGCCTGTTCCTAACCTGTAGGTGCCTCCTCCAACTCAATCTTTCCATCCTGCCCTTATATCCTTCCATGGCCTTCTCAAACATTATGCATCTCTCTACCCCTTCAACCACACGTGACACTAAGTTCCACTTCTCTGCGTAAAGAAACCACTCCTCAATATATTTTTTAATTAAGAGTACCGAATTATTATTTTTTTGACAATTAAGGGCAATTTAGTGCAGCCAATCACCTACCCTGTACATCTTTTGGGCTGTGGGAATGAGAGCCACACAGATACGAGGAGAATGTGCAAACACCACACAGACAGTGACGCGGGTCCGGGATCGAACCCAAGTCCTTGCGCCATGAGGCAGCAGTGTCTCCTCAATATATCTAATAGATAAAATCATGCTCACTTGCTCTGGACTCACCCATGTGGAAACAGGGTGAATGTATAGGAATTAGACATCTCTCAGGATTTCTCAGACTTCTCTCCCCCAACCCACCCTGGCCAATCATGGAATAATTAGCAAAGGGCTACATAAAGTTCAAAAACAGAGACATACATTAGATGAGATTTGGCAAGTTTAAAATATTTACGAGAAAATCAATGTAACTAAATACACAATTAATGATTAATATCTTCTAAAAGAGCTTCTTTTTTAGAGCTTAGAGCTTAAGAGCTATATTTATTTAGTGCCTTTAATGTGGTAAAACATCTCAAAACACTTCACAGGAGCATGAGCAAACAAAACTTGACACCCAGTCAAATAACATAGGTCAAAGCTTGGTCAAGAGATTGATTTTAAGGAGTGTCTTAAAGCAGGAAAGAGAGATAAGAGAGACACAGGTTTCGGAAGGGAATTGCAGAGCCATGGTCGAGGCAGCCAAAGGCATAGATTAAAATCATTTACAGAAATAAAGGATCAGCATAAATAATTATGTGTCAATGTCTGAACAAAGTTATTAATATCCTGAGAAAAGTGTGGAATATTTATAATGCATGCCCATCTTATTCTCTACTGTGAAAAGATGGGACATACTTGTATACCAAGGAGTATGAAGTTTTTGGATTGAATGCTGTCACCTACTAGCAAAGCAGCATGTGGCATACATGGGTCACATGGCAGTAATCTTAAACGTTAATAGGTCTGAAGCAGATCACCGGACATTGCTCAATAATTGTCCAGAAGATGTTGTTACATCAGTGAAGTTCAGAATAAATAGAAACTGAAGATTGTAAACCACCTGGCAAGGTTTAAACTCATACCTCGCCAAAGGATCTTCTACTGTAGTACAGAGATGTATTGCTTGCATATACAACTGTGCCAACTTTAACTAATAAGTACATCAGTTACATCACACGCTCATTATTTTCTAATTAACAAATTGAAAACTAGAGTTTTTTTGCCTTAACCAATATGGTGAAATTGTTCTATATTGAGGCATCTGATATTTTTATTTGCAATTAGAACATGTACATTTAATTGTACAATTTAACTTTATTATTTGTCCTAATAGGAATATATGAAATAGTATATGGCATTCTGCCCCTCAAGCCTGCTCAGTCATTCAATAAAATCTTTCTTTAAAAAAAAAAATATTTTTATTCTCTTCCTTTTTCACATTTTCATCAAAATACACCCACCAACAAATCAACAACAAAAACAATGGCAATGCCCTGGCCAACAACCCCTTTATCCTATCCACCCCCAACATTTTAAAGACAAAAGAATCAAAACACCACAATAATCCCGCACATAATCACCAATAACCTATACATTCAATAAAATCATGGCTGATCTATTTGTGTGTCTCATTCTACGTTCCCATTTACCCCCAATAATGTTTGGTTCCCTTACCTAACAAAAATCTATCTATCACCATCTTAAAGATATTCAACAACCTGCGCCTCCACCACTTTGAGGCCGAGACCCCCAAAGTCTCACAAACCTCAGGAAAAAATTCAAATCTGTCTTCAAAGGGCCACCTCGAGTTTTAAAACTGTGGCCCCTAGTTCTGGATTAACTCAGAAGAAACATAATTTCCACGCCAACCATTTTCAGGATCTTACACACATCTATCAGATCACAGTATTCAAGATGTGATCTCACTGATGCCCTGTATAACAGAAGAGCAACATCCTTACTTTGTTAAATTCCTCTCTTTGTATCCACCTGGGGTGGCCAAGTCCCGATTACAAAATGGACACTTGCAGAGAATGAAGAAAAAAATGGACAATGCTGAGAAAGCAAGCAGGCGCAATGTTTGTCTGTTGATTGGAGTTTGCAGCTCCCAGACAAGACTGATACTGCAAAACCATTAGCATACTAATGAGCCATCTCCGGGGGACAAAAGAGAAACATTTAGGTAAACGATACTAAAGCAGCCACCCCAGCGCCAGAGGAGACTAGAACAAAGCAGGCCAACGGCCAGCAATCAGGGCACCCACCCCTTTATTGGAGGAAATCGATACCAATGATCAGGATATGGTCCAATTAATTGGGACCAAGTTCAAGGCCCGTCCAAAAGCGCGCGATGCCCCCTTTGGGTATGAGAAGAAGCCCCCAAGAGAGAATTGTTCTTCTTGGCCTTGGCTCTCAGCGACGAGAGGCCTGCCCAGCAGCTGCACCAGAACAAGGAAGTCCAAAGTCAACGCACGCTACGAGATAGACGCCCCTAGCTACTATTCCGTACCAGCTCGACCCCAGCAGCCTCAGAACCGGACAACGGCCATTGTTCCTGTGACTGAGTGGGCGCCCGAAGCCAAGTATAGGCTTTAGTAGTAGTGATAGTTTAGTTGGTAGATTTTGTGCATGAATATAATTGACTGTGTGTAAATAAATTAGCACTGATTTCGAACTTACTAACTGGTGTATTGAGTCTTTGATCAGTATTCAGTTTTGAACCTTGTGGCGGTATCGAAAGATATCTGGCGACTCTTGAGGAAACGTTATTAGAATTAAGGACGGCGACCATATTAACCGCCATAAACAGAGCCAATTAAAGAGTGAACACAACGAGCAACATCTTAATAAAAGGATAGTATTCTATTAACCTTTTTAAATACTTGTACCATTGTACCTGCATACTAATTTTTAGTGACTCATGCACTCCAACACCTAGACCTAGATGGGCAGCACGGTAGCATGGTGGTTAGCATAAATGCTTCACAGCTCCAGGGTCCCAGGTTCGATTCCCGGCTGGGTCACTGTCTGTGCGGAGTCTGCACGTCCTCCCCGTGTGTGCGTGGGTTTCCTCCGGGTGCTCCGGTTTCCTCCCACAGTCCAAAGATGTGCGGGTTAGGTGGATTGGCCATGCTAAATTGCCCGTAGTGTCCTAATAAAGTAAGGTTATGGGGGGGGTTATTGGGTTACGGGTATAGGGTGGCTACGTGGGTTTGAGTAGGGTGATCATGGCTCGGCACAACATCGAGGGCCGAAGGGCCTGTTCTGTGCTGTACTGTTCTATCTATCTATCTCTCTGCACCTCGGAATCCTGCAGTCATTCTCCATTTAAGTAACAATCTGCTATTTTATTCTTTTGCTAAAATGAAATTCGCATTTTCCCATATTGTACTGCACCTGCCAGATTTTTGTCCATTCATTCAACTATCTACACCCATCTACAACCTCATGTCCTCTTCACAATTTATTTTCTTCCCAATCTTTGTCTCATCTGCAATTTAGCTATCTTGCCTTTGTTCTCCTCATCTAAGTCACTGATATAAATTGTGAAAAGTTGAAGTGGCTGCAGGATTCCACTTGTTACATACTGAAAATCAGAAAATAACCCATTTATGCATACTCACAGTTTCCTGCCAACCAGCTAATCTTCTATCCATGCAAATATGTTACCCCCTACACCATGAGCTTTTATCTTCTGTAGTAACCTTTGATGTGACACTTTATCAAGCACCTTCTGGAAATCCAAGTACAGTACACCTTTACCCACGGTGCACATTGCACCTTCAAAGAACTCCAATTATTTTGTTAAACATGATTTTCCATTCACAAAACCATGCTGACTTTCCCCAATAACGTCGAGTTTTTTTTCCATAAATGCCCAGCTAAAATATCCCTAATTTTGCCATTTTGTTCAAAAAGAGCTTAATCTCCTTTTAAGAGCCTCCCCATGACGGACATCAGGTTAACTGGTCTGTAGCTCCCTGTTTTCCACTTCCCTCCCTTCTTGAACAGTAGATTTATACTTGCTACTTTCCAGTCAGATGGAGCTTTTCCAGAATCCACCTAATTTTGGAAAATCAACAGCAACTACCGCATTAGCCTCCTTTCTCAAGATCCTAGGATTAAGTCCATCAGGACCCAGAGACCTATTAGCCTATAACTCCATCAGTTTGCTCAGTAAGGCTTCCCAAATGATTGTACATTCACCAAGTTTCCCTCTCCCTTTCACCTTTTGATACACAGCTATTACTGGAATGATTCTCCTCTGTAGCCTAACAGAGGGGGAATATATCGTAAATGGCAAAACTCTTAGGAATATAGAAAGTCAGAGAGACCTGGACGTGCAGGTCCACAGATAGTGGAGAGTGGCAACACAAGTGGGCAAGGTAGTCAAGGAAGTATACGGAATGCTAGTCTACATTGGATGGGGCATAGAGTATAAAAACTGGCAAGTCATGCTACAGTTGTATAGAACCTTGGTAGTGGTGCACTTGGAATATTGCGCACAATTCTGGTCGCCACACTGCCAGAAGGATGTGGAGGATTTGGAGAGGGTGCAGAGGAGGTTTACCAGGATGTTGCCTTGTCTGAAGGGCTTTAGCTATGCGAAGAGGCTGAATAGACCCAGACTGTTTTCATTAGCATGATGGAGGTTGAGGGGTGACCTGCTAGAGGTCTACAAGATTATGATGGGCATGGATAGAGTGGATGGGCAGGCACTCTTTCCCAGGGTGGCTGGGGGTCAGTCACCAGGGGACATAGGTTTAAGGTCCGTGGTGCAAAGTTTAGAGGAGATGGGTGAGGCAGGTTTTTTTTTTATTTTAAATTTTTTTTTTTTTTTTTTACACAGAGGTGGCGAGTGCCTGGAATGTGTTGCCAGGGGAGGTTGAGGAAGCAGATACATTAACGGTGTTCAAAAGACATCTCAGCAAATACATGAATATGATGGGTATAGAGGGATACGGCACTAGGAAGGGCCGAGGGTTTTGGCCAAGGATGGTGTCATGACCGATACAGGCATGGAGGGCTAAAGGGCCTGTTCCTGTGCTGTATTGTTCTACAGTGAAGACAGAAGCAAAATATTTGTTCATTTCATCTGCCATTTCTTTATTACCTACTTTTAACTTCCTATCATATTTTTCTTAGAGGACCAACGCTCAATTAACTTACTCTTTTCCTTTTTAAATATCAAAGAAACATTCGCCATCCATTTTTATATTTCGAGCAAGTGTTGTGGTCAAAGATTGAAACCACTCACTTCCAGTGGCGGCGATGCCCGAGTGAGCCGCACATTCAGCGGGCTCTCACTCCGGCGGGGCTTTGGAGCTGATTCCCCGCGATAGCGGGACCTCGGTGGCGGCAAAAAGGCCGCCGCGAAAGGGCTGGAGAGCGGGCTGACAGCGATGGAAACGTGGGAGGCCAGCAGGTAGGGGAAGAGAGAGAAAGAGAGACGGAGGCAAGGAGCAGAGGAAACGGACCTGGAAAGTATGATGGCGGACCCACGGAACTTCCTTCCTCCAGGAGAAGAAAAGAAGTTTTGGAGTTGCTGAAGCAGGACAACTTGGACCCACTTCAGAGGCCAGAAGGTAAAATTTAAGGAGCTGGGCGAAGGAAAGCAGCAGCGAAGGTGCTGAGGAGCGGGCTGCGGCACATGGAACAGCGAGAGTCCGGAAGGCAGAAGAAGAAGGAGAAAAAGGGACAGAGACAAGGACCTGAAGAAACTTACCTGGGACCTAAGATTGAGGACACACGGACCCTGGACTCAGCAATCCAGCAGGCGCTGGATAACATGCTCCAGGTAATGAAGTCCAGTTTTGAAGCGCTGAAGCGGGACAGCTTGGACCCAATCCAGAAAAGCGGTGGATCAGCTGAACCAGAGGCTAGACGCTCAGCATGTTAAAGTTAAGGAGCTGGGAGAGGCGGTGGAGGAGCAGGCGGATGCGCAAACGGTTGCAGCGCTAGAAGTTGACGGCCTGAAAGAGCGGCAGAGAAGACTGCTGGACAGAGTGGAGGAGCTGGAGAATAGAGTCCGCAGGAATAATCGAAGGATGGTCGGCCTCCCGGAGGGGGCTGAGGGAGCTGATGCTGCAGCGTTTGTAGCAGACCTGCTGAAGCAGCTGATGGGGGCCGAAGCCTTTCCACGACCGTTGGAGCTGGAGGGGGCACACAGAGTGCAGGCAAGGCAGGGGCGGCCGGGCGGACCCCCCCGCCCGATGGTGATTAGGTTCCACAGGTTCGTGGACAAGGAGCGGGTGCTGCAGTGGGCAAAGAGCGCCAGGAGCAGCACGTGGAACAACAGTGTTCTCCGCATTTATCAGGACCTAAGCCAGGTGGCGGCTCGGCGGCGAGCAGCCTTTAAGAATGTCAAGGAGGTGCTGTTCAAGAAGCACGTGAAGTTTGGTCTGCTGTTCCCAGCTCGTCTATGGGTCACGCACCAGGGTCAACACCATTACTTCTCCGAGCCCGAAGAAGCGATGGATTTTGTGAGGGACCTGGAACTGGTCCCGAAAGGAGGCCCCAAGGACGCGAATTAGGGCCCCGAGGATTACTGTGGGTAGGAACGCCGAATGTGCCTGGACTGCTGCTCAACGGTTGGCTGGGCCAAAGGGGCCAAGCGGAACATTTGGGACTCTTTCCTTTGTTCATGGACATTGGTTTGGGGGGGTTAACCCCCCCCCCCCTCCCTTTTTTTGTGGTCTCTCTTGTTTCTTATGGGGGGTTTTTGTTTTTTGGGTTTATTTTTGTGCTTTTCCTCTTTTTTCTGGGGTTTTTTTTTCCTGTTTGTACTTTTTGTGCAGCTCGCAGAAGACACCGGAGCCGGCTTGCCCCAGTGGGTGGGAGAGGGGGATGGGGCGCTGGGGGGTGGGGAGGAGGACGGGGAAAACAATGGGAATGAGACAGGAAGGCGCCGGAGTGTTGAGTCACCGGGCTAGCAGATTGGCTAGTCAAGGGAGACAGGTGGGGGGGGGGGGGGGGGGGAGTTACAGCCAGTAGATGGCAGGGGTGGGGGTATCGGGGGATGGGGTTGGGGGGAGGGGGGGTTGTTCTGCTGACGGGGGAGGGACTTGAAATAGGCACTGGAAAGGAGGTCGAGGGTGGAGACAGCCAAAGAGCGGGCCAGGAATGGCGCGACGCACGGGCCAGGGGCCAGCCCGAGAAAGGCTATGGCTGACCGGCGGGGTGGGGATGTGCCCCCCGACCAGGCTGATCACCTGGAACGTCAAGGGACTGAATGGGCGGGTTAAGAGGGTCCGGGTGTTCGCACACTTGCGGGCCCTGAGGGCGGACGTAATTATGTTGCAGGAGACACATCTGAAAGTGTCTGACCAGACCAGGCTAAGGAAGGGCTGGATTAGCCAGGTCTTCCACTCGGACTTGGACTCGAAGTCCAGAGGGGTGGCAATCATGATCAACAAGCGCGTGCAATTTGAGGCAGAGGGCATATCCGCAGACAGGGGGGGCAGATACCTGATGGTACGGGGCAGACTGGAGGGGAGAAGAGTGGTGCTGGTGAATATATATGCCCCGAACTGGGATGACGTGGACTTCATTAAAAGAGTGCTGGGGAAGATCCCGGACCTGGATTCTCGCAGGCTAATAATGGGAGGGGACTTTAACATGGTCCTTGACCCGACTTTGGATCGGTCGTGTCCCAGAACGGGTAGACTCTCAGCAATGGCAAGGGAGCTGAAAGGGTTTATGGAGCAAATGGGGGCAGTGGACCCCTGGAGAGATAGACAGCCAAGAGGAAGGGGCTACTCGTTTTACTCGCACGCCCATAAAGTATATTCCAGGATAGATTTCTTTGTACTAAGTAGGGACTGTATGGGGGAGGTAAAGAACACGAAATACTCAGCAATTACCATTTCAGACCATGCCCCGCATTGGGTGGACCTGCAGTTCGGGGGAGCGAGCTATCAACGCCCGCAATGGAGGCTAATGTGGGACTGCTGTCAGAGGAGGGGATCTGCGAGAGGCTTCGGAGATGTATGCAAAATTACCTGCAGGTGAATGACACGGGGGAGGTCTCAGCGGCGACCCTGTGGGAGGCACTAAAGGCAGTAGTGCGGGGGGGGGGAGCTGATTTCAATTGGGGCCCAGAGCCAAGGCAGACTGGGCAGAGATGGATAGATTGGTCAGGGAAATGGGTCGGATAGATGAAGAGCACGCGGAGTCCCCGGGGGAGGTTTTACTCAGGGAGAGGCAGAGACTACAGGCGGAACTGGGGGCTCTATCCACGAGCAGGGCCGTGGAACAGCTTAGGAAGGCAAGGGGAGTGGTGTATGAGCATGGGGAAAAGGCTAGCAGACTGTTAGCGCAGCAACTCAGGAAGAGGGAGGCGGCCAGGGAAATAGGTAGAGTGAGAGACGGAGGGGGGCGCAAAGTGGAGGACCCGGCAGAATTGAATAAGGTATTCCGGGACTTCTATCGTAAGCTGTATACTTCGGAGCCGCCGGAAGAACCGGAGGGGATGAAAAGGTTTCTGGATGGGCTAACATTCCCAACAGTAGGTGGGGGGCGAGTGGAAGAGCTGGAGGCCCCGATTAGAGTGGAGGAGGTATTGGGGGGCCTTAAGGCCATGCAGTCGGGGAAGTCCCCGGGGCCGGATGGATACCCAGTAGAGTTTTATAGGAAGTTCTCTGAGCTGGTGGGCCCGGTCTTGGCGAGGGGTTTTAATGAGGCAAGCCACCATATCACTGATATTGAAGCGGGGTAAAGACCCGGAGGCGTGCGGGTCCTACAGGCCAATCTCCCCGATTAATGTTGACGCCAAGCTCCTGGCAAAGGTACTGGCGGGTAGAATGGAGGACTGTGTACCGGAGGTGATTGGGGAGGATCAAACGGGGTTTGTGAAAGGTAGGCAGCTGGCGGCCAACCTGAGAAGATTACTTAGTGTGATAATGATGCCCCCAGTGAGTAGGGAGGTGGAGGTACTGGTGGCAATGGACGCCGAGAAGGCCTTTGACCGGGTGGAGTGGGACTATCTATGGGAGGTACTCAGACGGTTTGGGTTCGGGGAGGGATTGGATCAAACTATTATATCAGGCCCAGAGGGCCAGCGTCAGGACCAACAGAGAAGTGTCGGAGTATTTTAGGTTGTACCGAGGGACCAGACAGGGCTGCCCGCTCTCCCCGCTGCTGTTTGCGCTGGCCATAGAGCCGCTGGCGATGGCGCTGAGAGCCACAGAGGGTTGGAAGGGGATGGTGAGGGGCGGGGTTGAACATAGGGTTTCTCTTTATGCAGACGACCTGCTCCTGTATGTGTCGGACCCAGTGGCCGGGATGGGAACTATACTGGGAATGCTGAGGAAGTTCGGCCAGTTCTCAGGATACAAATTAAATACGGTCAAGAGTGAAATGTTTGTGGTCCAGGCAAGGGGCCAGGAGAACAGATTGAGGGGGCTACCGTTTAGGCTGGTTGAGGAAAATTTCCGGTATTTGGGAATCCAGGTGGCACGAGACTGGGGCAGGCTGCATAAGTTAAATTTGGCCAGGGTGGTGGAGCAAATGAAGGGAGAGTTTCGGAGATGGGATGCACTCCCGCTGTCGCTGGCAAGGAGGGTGCAGACTGTAAAGATGACAATCCTCCCTCGATTTTTGTTTATTTGTCAGTGCCTTCCGATCTTTATCCCACAGTCCTTCTTCAAAAGAGTTAACGGGCTGATCATGAGCTTTGTCTGGGCGGGAAAATCCCCGCGGGTGAAGAAGGCGATGTTGGAGAGGAACCGCAGCGAGGGAGGGCTGGCTTTGCCGATTCTGATCAATTATTACTGGGCGGCCAACATCGCTATGATAAGGAAGTGGATGGTGGGTACGGGGTCTATTTGGGAGCGGGTGGAGGCGGCTTCGTGCAGGGGCTCCAGCTTGGCAGCCCTGGTCACGGCTCCTCTACCGCCGGCCAAGTACACCACCAGCCCGGTAGTGGTGGCGACCCTGCGGATATGGGGCCAGTGGAGGAGGCATGTGGGGGGGAGATGGGGGCGTCTGTCTGGGCGCCAATCTGCGATAACCATCGGTTTGCCCCCGGGAGTATGGATGGGGGGGGTTCCGAGTATGGCGGCGGGCTGGTGATATGTTCCTGGAAGGGAGCTTTGCGAGTTTGAGGAGCTTGGAGAAATTTGGGTTGGTAAGGGGAAATGATTTTAGATACCTACAGTTGCGGGACTTTGTTCGTAGACAGGTCCCATCTTTCCCACGCCTCCCGCCAATGGGGATCCTTGACAGAATAGTCTCTAGGAGGGAAGAAGGGGAGGGTAGAGTGTCGGGTATATACAAGGTGCTCATGAGGGAGGAAGGGTCCCAGACAGAGGAACTGAAACTTAAATGGGAGGAGGAGCTAGGTGGGGAAATGGAGGAGGGGCTGTGGGCAGAGGCCTTGAGTAGGGTAAATTCGACCGCGACATGTGCTAGGCTCGGGCTGATTCAATTTAAGGTCGTTCACCGGGCCCATAGGACGGTGGCTGGGATGAGCAAATTCTTCGGGATAGAGGACAAATGTGCTAGGTGCGCGGGAGGACCAGCGAACCACGTGCACATGTTTTGGGCATGCCCTAAGCTGAGGGGGTACTGGGAGGGATTTGCGGGGGTCATGTCCCGGGTGCCAAAAACAAGGGTGGTGATGAGTCCAGGGGTGGCAATTTTTGGGGTTTCGGAGGACCCGGGGGTCCAGGGGGAGAAAGAGGCCGATGTTTTGGCCTTTGCTTCCCTGATAGCCCGGCGACGAATACTATTGGCGTGGAGGGACTCAAAGCCCCCGAAGACTGAGTGGTGGCTTGCGGACATGTCGAGTTTCCTGGGTATGGAGAAAATGAAGTTCGCCTTGAGGGGATCTGTGCAGGGGTTCGCCCGGTGGTGGCAACCATTTATTGACTTCTTTGCGGGAGAGTGAGCGTCAGCAGGGGGTGGGGAGAAAGAGTAGAGTAGGAGGGAAAATATGGCGGGTAGTACCGGTGGGAGAGTAGAGTAGGAGGGAAAATATGGCGGGTAGTACCGGTGGGAGAGGAGCGGGCTGGTGCAATTTGTTACGATTGAAGTATTGAAAGTACATGGATGTTTGTACATTTTTGCTTTCTTTCTGATGATGTCTGTAACTGTTTATAAAGCCAAAAACTACCTCAATAAAATTGTTTATTAAAAAAAAAAAGATTGAAACCACTCAAGGTGTAAGTTGTAAATGCCAGAGACTTTATTCGAAAGCATACGAGAGACATAGTCCTACTCCTCATCTTAACCAACTGGTACCAAGGCTGTGTAACATATTTATATCTTTTGGTTATCACCTTTATACTATAAATCTCATGAGCTGCATGATACTGGCTGCAGCGCAGTTTAACCAACTGAAGGCTGAATTCTGTGCTTATCACACTTTTGCTTACCCATCCTGTGAAGGTCATTAACTTTGAGATTGCTACTTCCCACACCACCATGTTGAGAAAGGGCTCTAATAATTTACTTTAAAGCAAATGTTCATAACTACATTTGCCTACTTTAAAGTCATCAATGTTGAATTATTTAAATTTCCTCACTTCACAAGCTTCTTCCTATACTCTCATTTAGTTATCCTCTAGCCATTCTCTGCTGCTCTTTATGTTCTGACCAGTCTTCTGGCCTGCCACTCATCTTGGTGTAATTATATGGATTTTTCCCCCAAGTTTGATGCTTTCCTTAACCTCCTTAGTTCATCACGAGTGGTGGTCCTTCACTAAATAACATCCGTATGCTCCAAGTTCAACATTTTGATGATTGGTTTCATTTATATTAAATAAGAATGTTATAAAAACAGTCAAAATAATTCAAACAATGGATTACAATACCTTTGAGGGAGGAGGTGCAGGTTTGGGTATTAGATTTTTGTAAACGCTTGGGCTTGCAGTGTTTTTGTTGCAGTTTGCAAAATGGTTTCCTGAAGAACAAAAGCTAGTTGAGAATATTGGTTCCTCTTTCAAAACTTTTTTGATGACCAGCATCCTGGAAACCGGCTGCTTGGCACTTGGAGGGTTTTCTGCATTTGGAAAGATAAAGTTGGAGAAATAAAGTTTGCTAGATGATTTAATCTTTCCAAATAGTCCTAAACTGTATAATGGAAACATTTTACATAATCAACACCGCATTTCCACGCTCCAGTGTAAAATCTACAGTTCCTGCCAGGCAGAGGTTATTACTATGGTTCAAACCAACAAACACAGTCATGTTCCAATGAAAGCTGAAATGCTGCCAGCATATCTGCCCCAAGTAACATTATTCAACGCATTTCACTCGGTTTGGCAGATATAAGATAACAATTTATTACCACTTGAAACCAAAACAAGGTTCCGAGCATAGTTTTAAGATAAATGTTTCAAATCCAAAAGAATATCGGGATCAATTTCTCCCATGTCATTTCTAGATTTGGGTCATTAAGAAAGCACAGCGTGCTTCGATCTTTTAATTATTTAATGCAGAAGTTCAAATATTTGGAACCATCGTCTCCAGCAAGTGCCCAATGGTGACTTGATTAATGCATTTTAGCCTTTAAAACAATATAAATGAACTAATTCATATGTGCACTGATTTCTATTAGGTTGTATGAAGTAAAAAAGGAGTTTAATTTGAGAAAATAAGCTATTTCTGCTTCAAGTCTAATATAATCAAGGCACTGGTTTCATCCTCATGGTCTTCAGGAGCAATTAAACACAGTTTTTCCCTTTTTACTGTTAGACTATCAAACTTTTCTTTTCCTCTACAAGGGTTGCAACCTTCTTCTACAGACCTCTCCAACAGGAGCTAATCTTGTCAATCCTGTTTAGCTCTTCAGTCCTCTCCTTAGAGACATTTCTGCTGATGCAAAAGTACTCAGGGCTAAGTGGGAATTGGAAAACTCACATACAGAGGATGGATAAATTCAAGAACCAAGGTTTGGTTCAAATCAAGTTTTTGAAATGCAAGTCTGGCACATTGGTACCAGACACAACTGGCTGCTCAAATGTGATTTTGAATACCTCCCATGATGGTGGGTTGGCCATTGGCTACAATTGCAGAGGTCATGGGGTCCCCACTTTTGAAATAAAAACTCTCATTAGGAAGAGCTATGTGCTTGGTGAAGACAAACAGAACTTGGCTGCAATTAGTTGAATATGCCCCATATCTAGGTAATCTGTATTGACCAGGATCAAACAAGAATACTGCTTATATTGTGTGCCCTGCTTGTGTTATATCCCTCTCAACTTCAGGTGGTGATAAGCAGCTAACAAAACTATGAATTAGACAATAAACTGTCAAAACGGTCATTAAATTGTAAACGGATAAGTTAACAGGAGCAATGGCAGCTTGGATTTGAAGTAGTTATGAAGTTCATCGAGTATTACCTTTCAAAGGACCGTTGCTTCAGACTGTGGTCAAAGCTTCTCTATGGCCTATTTGTCTATCAATAATGGCTTCAGTAAGATTACCCAATTTAGTTGATAAAAATGTAATTCCTACAGTACCGTGTGTACAATATGCCATAACAATAGCACTCTTGAGCACTTCCCTATTAATGCCTGATTTGGAAAAATTGTGAAGGAAGATTAATCAGAAATCTCAACACATAATTAACATACAGAATGGCAAAGTTGTGCTCAAGTTTGAAAGAGAAATGATGATTTAGTTACAACTAAACCATTATGATTTGCAATTGGAAAGGATTGAGGAGATTGCCCTGGTAGCTAGGATTTTAATCTTACAGATTCTTAAATGTTGTATCAAACTTCTACCCAAATGACAGTTGTTGAATCTGGCCCTTGCCAAGTGCCAGGCCTCCATGTAAATTCAATTTGACACCTCTGACCTAGAGCAGTGCTTCCCAAACCTTTTCCTGTTGTGACCCCCATTTTAATGGCTTTGTGTAATCCCAGAATGAAAATTTGATGGTAAAAGAGTTGTGTGTGTGTGTGTGTCTCTCTCTGCTCCACAACCACTATTATCGTCGTGGAGTTTGAGGCCTATTAGGGATTGCGGGCCACAGTTGGAAAGCCCTGCTCGCGAGCATTATTCTTTCTTGCATTCAAAGTCCATCATCTAAATTTGGGGTTCAATTTTGACTGGAGACACTGGAGAAATTAAAAAATATATATATTTAGAGTACCCAATAATTTTTTTCCAATTAAGGGGCAATTTAGTGTAGCCAATCCACATAACCTGCACATCTTTGGGTTGTGGGGGCGAGACCCACGCAGACACAGGGAGAATGTGCAAACTCCACACAGACAGTGACCCGGGGCCAAGATCGAACCTGGGTCCTCAGCGCCGTAAGCAGCATTGCTAGCCACTGCGCCACAGTGCCTCCCAGACATTGGAGAATATAAAAAGCTAACATGCAGGGGGTTTGTATTGCTGAAAGTTACAAATACATATATTCCAAAATATGCAACGTTCCGGCCTCTTCTTACCCCATACTCCTGCTGGTGTGCTGACAGGTCTGCTCTGGATAGTTTGCTTTTCTGCATCAGGATTCAGAGATGGCTGTTGAAAAAGATTTTATCCAAGATATCAGTCAATTTATTATGTTAACTGAGAAAATTCTAATAGCTTAAGTATCCGCATCACAAAAGGGTCATTTATTTAGTTACTAAAAAAGGAACTTACAAAGTCTTCCTCTTCAAACTGAAGTTTTTCATCTTTTTCCTCCTTTTTTTCTTCCTTTATCTCAGCCGGTGGCTTGTCCTGGAATCCTGAATTCTTTCGGTTATGAAAACTGCCATTCCTGTGTCTATGGGCATTACCACCACCACGCTGGTTGACAGAGTCATGGCCTCTAGTTACATTGTGCCAACCAACACTTTCTTTCCCAACCTGACTTCCAACAAGGCTAACTTGAACACCCTTAGAAACACCCGAATCCACAGAATCATGACGAAGCAATGAAGGCTGGTACCAACCATCTGGAAAAAAATAAATAAAATAAAATCACAATATTAGGCTTTTCATGAATATAAACTAAAAATATTTATTTTGTGGCATGAACTCCCCTTTCTGATTTGGCAGCCTTTATTTTATTTCTTTTTTAAAAATAATATTTTCTTAAGGTACTTGAAATTTTTTATAACAGTAACAATGACAATGACATCAACATGGTAAAATAAACATTTCCCCGCCCCCCACAACCCAATCTTCACACACCTCAACTATACAACAATCCGCCCCCCTCCCCTCCTTGGAATACTGCACCTGCTGACATTTTTAATTTTCCCCGAGAGAGTCGACGAACGGCTGCCACCTCTGGGAGAACCCCAACATTGACCCTCTTAAGGCAAACTTTATTTCCTCAAGACTGAGAAACCCAGCCATGTCACAAACCCAGGTCTCTACACTCAGGGGCTTAGAGTCCCTCCACATTAATAAGATCCATCTCCGGGCTACCAGGGAGCAAAAGGCCAGGACGTCGGCCTCTTTCGACCCCTGAACGCCCGGATCTGCCGACACTCCAAAGATCGGTACCTCTAGACTCGGCACCACCCGTGTTTTTAGCACAGTGGACATTGCCTTAGCAAAACACTGCCAAAACCTGCTAAGCTTCGGGCATGCCCAAATCATGTGGTCCTCTACCCCGAAAAACTTGCTCATCCTAGCCACTGTCATGTGCCCGGTGGACTACCTTAAATTGTATCACGCCAAGCCTGGTGCACGATGAGGTGGTATTAACCCTGCTTAGGGCATCCGCCCATAGACCTGCCTCGATCTCTCCTCCTAGCTCGTCCTCCCACTTGCCCTTTAGCTCCTCCATCGGAGTTTCCTCCGCTTCCGAAAGCTCCTGGTAAATATCAAATACATTCACCTCTCCCACCCAGGTACTGGAAACTACTCTATCCTGTATCCCCCCCCCCCCCGTGGCGGCAGCAGCGGAAAGGCTGGCACCTGTTTTCTCAGGAAGTCGCGCACCTGCAAATACCCAAAACCGTTCCCTGCTGGTAATTTAAATTTATCCTCCAAAGCTTTACAGCTGGAAAAACTCCCATCTATAAATAGATCCCCCATCCTTCTAATTCCTGCCGTCTGCTAACTCTGGAACCCGCCATCTAGCCTATCCGGTACAAACCTGTGGTTGTTATAAATCGGGGTCCAAATCGATGCTCCCTCCACTCTCTTATATCTCCTCCACTGCCCCAGATCCTCAAGAGCCGCCACTACCACCGGACTTGTGGAGTATCGGGCCGGCAAGAACGGCAGAGGTGCCGTTACCAATGCTCCCAGACTGGTGTCTTTACATGACGCCGCCTCCATCCACTCCCATGCCGACCCCTCCCCCACTACCCACTTCCTAATCATGGTTATATTAGCCGCCCAGTAGTAATTGCAGAAATTCGGGCCACGCCAACCCACCCTCCCCCTGACTGCACTCCAGCAACACCTTCACTCGCGGGGTTTTTACTCGCCCACAGAAAGCCCAAAATAATCTTATTCACCCACTTGAAAAAGGCCTTAGGGATGAAGGTGGGGAGTCACTGAAAGACAAACAGAAATCTGGGGAGCACCGTCACTTTCACGGTCTGCACCTTCCCCGCCAGTGATAGCAGGAGCATGTCCCATCTGTCAAAGTCCCCTTCCATTTGTTCGACTAATGGGGGTAAGTTTAACTTGTGTAGTACCTCCCATTTCCGGGCCGCCTGGATTCCCAGATATCGAAAGCTCTTCCATACCATTCTAAGCAGCAGCTCTCCCAGTCTCCTCTGCTGCCCGGATCACTTTTCCCCATGTTCAATTTATACCCTGAAAAATTGCCAAATTCCCCCAAAATTCGCATTACTTCCCCCATCCCCTCCAATGGGTCAGAAATGTACAAGAGCAGGTCATCTGCATAGAGCGAAACCCGGTGCTCCACCCCTCCCAGTTCCTAGAGGCTCTTAACACCACGGCCAATGGCTCTATGGCCAGAGCAAACAGTAACGGGGAGAGGTGGCACCCTTGCCTCATCCCTCGGTGTAGTTCAAAATACCCCGACCTCAGCCGGTTCGTGTACACACTCCCTACTGGTGCCTGATAGAGAAACCGCACCCAGTCAATAAAGCCCTCACCGAACCCAAACCTTGCCAGCGCCTCCCACAGGTAATGCCACTTCACCCGATCAAAAGTCTTCTCCACATCCATCGCTACCACCACTCTGCCTCCTCTCCTGAGGGCATCATAATAACATTTAGAAGCCTTCGAACATTGGCCTCGAAATCCCATCTGGTCTTCCCCTATCACCCCCGGGACACAGTCCTCTATCCTTGTGGCCAGTATCTCAGCCAGCAGTTTGACATTCAGTAGAGAAATCGGCCTGTATGACACACATTGCTCCGGATCCTTCTCCCGTTTCAAAGATCAATGAAATAGAGGCCTGCGACATTGTTGGGGGGGGGGGGGGGGGGGGGGAAAGAAGAGCAAGATAGGAGGACTCCCTTTTCTCTTGCTTCATTAAATGTCCACACCAGCAGTGGCCTCAATATCTCTGAAATCTTGTCATAGAATTCCACCGGGTAGCCGTCAGGCCCCGGGGCCTTACCGGACTGCATGCCCTCCAGCCCCTTGATTATTTCCTCAATTTCAATTGGGTCTCCCAGCCCCTCCACCATGTCCTCCTCCTTCCTCGGGAACCTCAACTGATCCAGAAATTGCCTCATCCCTTCCACCCAGCCAGGGGTTCCGACTCTCATAATTTACTATAAAAGACCGTAAACACCTCATTAATCCCCGCTAGGTTCAGGATAGTAACACCGTCTCTACTCTTTACTTTACCTGTCTCCCTGGCCGCCTCTCTTTTCCTGAGCTGGTGCGCCAACATTCTGCTAGCCTTTTCCCCGTACTAATAGATCGCCCCCTTGCCTTCCTCAACTATTGCACTGCTTTCCCTGTGGTCACCAGCCCAAACTCCACCTGTAACCTCCGCCTCTCCCTCAGTAGCCGCACCTCCCAGTATCCCCTGTCCACCTGGAGTATCTCCTTCACTAATCTATCCCTCTCAGCCCATTCCACCTTTTCTCTGTGGGCCCGCATCGAGATTAATTCGCCTCTGACTACTGCCTTCAAAGCTTCCCAGACTGTCACTGCAGAGACCTCCCCCATATCACTTGGTTTACAAGTGCAACAGGTGATTAAGAAGGCAAATGGAATTTTGTCCTTCATTGCTAGAGGGATGGAGTTTAAGACTAGGGAGGTTATGTTGCAATTGTATAAGGTGTTAGTGCGGCCACACCTGGAGTAGTGTTCAGTTTTGGTCTCCTTACTTGAGAAAGGACGTACTGGCGCTGGAGGGTATGCAGAGGAGATTCACTAGGTTAATCCCAGAGCTGAAGGGGTTGGATTATGAGGAGAGGTGGAGTAGACTGGGACTGTACTCGTTGGAATTTAGAAGGATGAGGGGGGGATCTTATAGAAACATTTAAAATTATGAAGGGAATAGATAGGATAGATGCGGGCAGGTTGTTTCCACTGGCGGGTAAAAGCAGAACTAGGGGACATAGCCTCAAAATAAGGGGAAGTGGATTTAGGACTGAGTTTAGGAGGAACTTCTTCACCCAAAGGGTTGTGAATCTATGGAATTCCTTGCCCAGTGAAGCAGTTGAGGCTCCTTCATTACATGTTTTTAAGGTAAAGATAGATAGTTTTTTGAAGAATAAAGGGATTAAGGGTTATGGTGTTCGGGCCGGAAAGTGGAGCTGAGTCCACAAAAGATCAGCCATGATCTCATTGAATGGCGGAGCAGGCTCGAGGGGCCAGATGGCCTACTCCTGCTCCTAGTTCTTATGTTCTTATGTATCATTTGTTTCCAGGTACTTGTGGATGGACTTGTTAACCCGCCCACAGACCGCCTCGTCCGCTAGCAACCCCACATCCAGTCGCCACAGTGGGCACTGCCCTCTCTCCACACTAACCCGTCGATCCACGGGGCATGATCCGACACTGCAATTACCGAGTACTCAGTATCCACCACCTTCGGTATTAGCGCCTTGCTCAGAACAAAAAAGTTGCTGAGAGAGTATACCTTGTGGACATGTGAAAAAATGGAAAACTCCTTGGTCCTCGGCCGTGCAAGCCTCCATAGGTCTACTCCCCCCATCTGTTCCATAAAACCGTTCAATTCCTTTGCCGCAGCAGGCCTCCTCCCCGTCCTGGATTTTGACCGGTCCAATTCCGGATCAATGACTGTGTTGAAGTCCCGTCCCATGATCAAGTTATGTGACTCTAAGTCTGACCTAACACCCGCCTCAAATTCCACATCATCCCAATTCAGAGCATATATGTTCGCAAGTACCACTCGCACCCCTTCCAGCTTTCTACTCAGCATTATGTACCTACCTCCCTTGTTTGACACGATTCCCCCTGCCTCGAATGCCACTCGGTTGCTGATCAAGATCACTACCCCACTGGTCTTTGAGTCCAGTACCGAGTGGAACACTTGGCTAACCTAGCCCTTCCTCAATCTCGTCTGGTCTGTAATCTCTGGGTGTGTCTCTTGTAGTATTGCCATGACCACCTTCAGTTCCCTCAAATGCACCAACACGCGAGCCCTCTTGACCAGCCTATTCAGTCCTCTCACGTACCATGTGATCTGCCTGGATGAGGGGCTTCCAAACACCCCCCCCCCTCCCCCCTGCCGACTAGCCATCATCCTTTTTAGGCCAGTCTCATGCTCGCACCCACCGCCTCCTCAAGTCCCCACTTGGACTATCGCCATTCCTGATCTCCCATTTGTCCCCTAATAAGTGTTCCTCCCCTGTCAGCGAAGCTGATCCCCCCCCCTCCCCCAGCAACTCTGAAAATCCAATCCCCCAAGTCAAGCTCCAGCTTAACACCTGTCCACCCCCCACTGAGATTCCTAGAGTCAGCTGACCCATGATGACTCGATAGCTCCCGCCCCTTGCACCAAGCAGTCTACCTCCCTGTTTGTACTTTCCTCTCTGCCCCCCCATATGACTAAAACATTTTAAAAGCATCACATTCCCCAATAAACAAAACAGAAAAGTGAAGAAACAATCACTTTAGAAAAATAGTCACCCAAAAAGTATAACTAAATTCAAAGCCCATTCCCTCCCTCTAACAAAGGTCCCTACAAGACAGATCAACCTTTAACCATCCACACAGTCCATTATGTCACACACAGCTACTGAAATGTTTACAATCCAGCACCACAAATCGCTGCCACAGTACCTCTCCAAGGCTTCAGTGTCTTTTAATTCGCCTCCAGCTTCATTTCTTTAATTAAGGTCCATACCATACCTTTAATTAAGGTTTCAAGTAGAAGTCCCGTTCCTCATCTGTGACCCACAGGCAGGCTGGGTACAGCATCCCGAACTTCACCCCCTTCTTAAAGAGGATCGTTTTTGCCCGATTGAACCCAGCTCGCCTCATGGCCAAATTCGCTCCCAGGTCCTGATAAATTCGCAAGTTCTCGCACTTGCTACTCCTTTCTTTCTTGGCCCACCGCAAACCATGTTCCTTGTCCATGAAATGGTGAAAACGTACCTCGGTGGTTCATTTGCTCTGGGCTTCATCGCAAGGGCTCTGCGAGCTCTGTCCAATTCCAGAGGCCGAGGGAACGCCCCAGCCCCCATCAACTTCTCCAACATAGGCCCTTGCATCCGATCCCTCACTGCTTTCAGGGAGGCCAACAATTCTGAGATTCTGCCTCCTGGACCTATTCTCCAGGTCCTCCAGCTTCTCCTGCATTCTTTTCTGGCGGTCGTTCATTATCCCCCCCACCTTGCCTTCCAGCAGTTATACATTCCCCGTGCTCGGACAACTTTTGTTCGACCTCCTGGATCGCTCCCCATGAGTTTCCTGATTCTGAACCACTTGATCAATCAAAGCTTTAATCGGGTCCAGCGTGTCCTTCTTCAGCTGGCAAAGCAATCCTCAAAAAACTTCACCAGCTGCTCAGTCGATCACTGTGCCGTCTCCCCGCCGCCCTTGCCCTCCGCCATGCTGTCCCGTGTTACCAGCTCTGCTGGAGTCTCCCTTATAGGACTTTGTCGTCTCACACGGCCACTTCTGGTCCAATTCTCCATACACCGGAGTGGGGTTTCTCCTTACTGTCTCACTCTTCACTGCTTTATCCCATAAAATCAGAGAAGAAAAAAATCGGGGGGGGGGGGGGGGGGGGGGGGGGGTCCAAAAGTCTGTTACAGGTGGGAGCTATCAAATGTGCAACCCACCCCTCCATGGCCGCCACCGGGCTTCCCTTCATTTTATTTCTTCACATATCACAATAGATCCAATTCATCGCTTGCTTCATGCATACCCGAAACCAATACTCACTCCACTTGTATGTGTATTTAACAATTTAATGGATATAATTGACTTGAGAAACAATTTTCTGGAGGTCACCAACTGGCACCAAATGGAATTAGTTTTCAATGAACAAATATTAGGACCCTAGATGAGAACCCAATTATTTGCAATTTGTAAAATTGAGGGGAAATGTTACGCACCACAGGAATGATAACACCGACTAATAGGTATCTCTTGTGTTTAAAAAAAAACTTCACACAGAATTAACTGCATTGGCTACAAAGAGATAGCTTTACAGTTGACAGTTCTTAATAAAAAAAGTGAAAACCTTAACTTACTTCCCAAATCTGCCACTATATTCCAATTAAGCAAACCAATATATTCCAAATGCCATTCATGAAGAGTTAACATCAAGGTTTCTACTTGCTTTTCTCAATGCCGAATATTTGGAGAGAACACCTTTCAGGACCAAACTGAAACATCGTTCAGATGAGAGTTCTGGGACCAACTGCCTTGTCAGACAAACCTGGCTCCTCCTATTAACTACATAATCTATACCCAAAGCACAAGGCATTCCTTTGTTTCTTCTTACAAGATGTCCCTTGACTCGTTTTGCCAGGACCAAACACAATACCCCTCATGAATCATCTACACCCCCTCACTGTCTGTGTGGAGTTTGCACATTCTCCCCGTGTTGGTGTGGGTCTCACCCCCACAACCCAAAGATGTGCAGAGTAGGTGGATTGGCCACGCTAAATTGCCCCTCAATTGGAAAAGAATTAGTGGGTACTCCAAAACGATTTTTAAAAATGAATCGTCTACACCCCAGGGGTCCTTCAAACATAAACAATATTCTACCAGCTAGCTATCTTTGAACAAATAAATGGTTCTATTAGCAGGACACTTCATCTGCAAATCAATTATTACCTCACCTTCACGACACCTAATCACAGCTCTACCAGTCTTACTGTCTGTATCTTAACTCAGGTTTGAATAACATGACTGCTATAAAATATGGCCATTTCTTACATTCATCACATAGGTAACATGTGCTTCAGTTTTACAACTGCACGTAGTTATGCAGATAGGCTGGCTGCTTTTCTTTTATAAAGAATGGATTATTGAAAAATGCACCGTTGACAATCAAATACTTTTAGCTCATTTCAGAAATAATAAAATAATAAGACCGGCAACAGTTTTCGGGGAAATTAAAACCAGGCCAAAAATTGTAACTGATCAGCAGTGCAATAGTTTCTGAATTTACACACGCTACATCTGAAACAACATAATCAGTATTCAGCAATTTGGTTGTTGGAATGCTTCAACGGGATAAAGGAACTACATAAATGCAAGTTGTTAGCTCAAAGGTGTACCTATTCCATTCTGAATCAAAGCAATTAGTTAACTCCCTTTGGCTTTTCTCCGTAGTGTGACATTTTGTATCCACTCACACTGAACAATTTTGTGCCTCTTGACTTTTGTTTATGGGAAGCTTGTTAATGATTGTTACCACTTAAGAATGTGGCTAATGTCAGGATGTTTCCAAAACATAACCTATCATTTTAACATTTCCTGGGGCCACGCATCAACAAACTACTTTGTTAGCGATGTATGATTTGCAACATGTCGAAGCTGACTATAAGGACCGTCTTTAAACAAAAAGTTACTACTGGAAAGACATTATACATATAAAACACAAAAAACTCAATGTTTGGCAAAAATAAAAGACTAATTTTTGCCTCAAGAAGGTGGTAGAATAAAAATATTTGAAACAGCCAATTTAGTTGTAGAATGCTGTATGTTAGAACTTATATTCTTTATCTTCACATTTTTGCTTGTGTAAATTATCTATTTGTAAGTAGACACAATCAGCTGTTTTAGTCCATAGAAAATGCGAAGCTTGCATTTGGTATTTCTCATCTAGATTGACATGGGATGTGGAATTTTTATCAAGTTATGAGACAATTGTCCGAGCATGCACTAATTCAGTGCAGTAAATGTTTTAGAGCCATAACTGCATGAGTAAAGTGTCGAAAACCCATACTCATAACAGACAGTTTTATATAATCACAAATGACCAGTAAAAGCAGCCAACCAGTGACATCCCTCATTATTTACTTCACAGACAGAAATGCAACATTGATGCAAATGGGTTAGCCCACTGCATTGGCTTGACCGATGGAAGCCTAAATTAAATGGCAATTTCCCCAGTTCTGCACAATTAGCGAGGGTTCAAAGGATCAAGGCTATGGTGTTTTGCTTTATCTCTAAAACTTGCTCACTTTGAGCAGAGCTCCTCATCATATCACAGGACAATAGAATTTTATTTTACATGTGGAGTTAATATTTTGTGAAAACATATTCCTTACATCTTCTCTTCCATGGTTTTGATTATTTATCCCAGTTAATTGCTTAGTTACTTAAGTTTTAGTCAAAGCTTTTCTCCATGAATTTATGTGGAAATCTATTTCAATAAACTCCCTTTAAATGCATACACATTATCACAATTGTAAACATTAACCAGTTACCCATCTACTTACTATAATTATTAATTTTAATCTCACCACAAATATCAAAACCATCCCATCTGACTAAATAGGTTCTAGCCAGATGAAGCACAAAGGCACAAATCTTTTCCTTGCTAGTTGGTTTATTCACAGGATGCAGCATTGCTGATCTCTGCCTCTCAACTACTAACACCGTATTCAAGGTGTTCTTAGTCCTTAACAAACAAACAATGTCCATCACCTGTGTACCTTTAACAACATAAATCAACCAACCATTAACATTATAAACTTCAGTGTCATATTACAATTTAAAAGCAGCAACCTCATAACTAACCACAACCGTTCAGTTTTCTTTCAGCGCCACTTGACCTCCGAACCTTTCAGTTCGTGGGTCAATATAGTTATGGCCAATTTACAGGGCAATTATCATGCAGAGGTTGCCACAGTGGTTGGTGCAGACTTGAGGGCAGAATGGCCTCCTTCCGCAATGTCGGAATTCTATGATGCATGAAACAGTTGCTACCTCCACTGTCAGGTGATCATATCACCTGATTATTACTGAATCAGATACCTTGCCACTGTAAATCATTGTATTTTTATATAATATAATCAAGCCTAAATGAAAGTGCATCTGAATATGTTGGATGATGTAATGTGTATAAATGCATATATCAATCATAAAAATTAGGGTCTTTTGAAGCCAATCGTGTTTGTTAGATTCCTAGCAATGTCATTTTGTTAAATATAGCCACATTTCAAAATGAAATCTTACTTATACAATATATACTCTGGCAAATGTAAAATAGATAAAATAACTTCAGAAAATTATTGATTTAATTGATAGTATTTTGTAACATAGTAACCGATTATGCTTCTCCTAAATTTTCAGCTGGCAAATTAGAATTGTCTGATTGTTAAATTGTACCTTTCCTACCTCCAGCAGCTCGAAGTAGACCATTACTAAAGAAGCCATCTGAAGAGTTGTGCCTTCTACGATTTACGCCAAATCGACCATCACCCCGAGCAAAATGATCAGTGTGTTTCTCACTGGTAGAAGATGACTGCATGAAAATGTTTACAAAAAAGGTAGTAAAATTAATTGTACCTTCCACAATAGCATGAAGTCCACCAATAGCTATCAACTTAAGTAATAAATACAAATTTGACGTAGATTATTCTGCTGTTATGCAGAAGTGCTGTCCTTTTAAAGCCACTGCTGCAGTAAATTATGGGTGAAGTAACCAAATTAAATTACTTCAGACTTTGTGTCTCGTTTCTGTACAATCAAACATCAATAACGTGGCTGCAGCATTATCTCCGATCGATAACTGACAGTGACATAAAGATTTGAGTGACACCAAGTGTCGTCAATAGCAAAGCAAAGATGTAACAAATAGAACATGCATGGTCATTCCCCCCCTGTGTCACCCCCACAAACCCAAAGATGTGCAGGATAGGTAGATTTGCCACGCCAAATTACCCTTTAATTGGGGGGGGGAATGATTATTAAAATCAAAAATGCGACATCTTAAAGGCACAACCATTACAGCACATATGGAGCATGTAAAGCTGGACTTTGTGAAGCTGATGATCCAACTGAGATAGAATGTATTAATCGCAAATAATTTAATTCTACATTAATTGAGCAGCAGCAAACTATCAGTAGGTGCAGAGACACTCAATTCTGACAGTCAATGGCAAGCAGTAAAGTGTGTACTTACTTGTGTTACCTACTGAATAAAGTATTTTGCTCTTGAACATGTCGGGGCTGGTTTAGCACAGGGCTAAATCGTTGGCTTTGAAAGCAGACCAAGGCAGGCCAGCAGCACGGTTCAATTCCCATACCAGCCTCCCCAAACAGGTGCCGGAATGTGGCGACTAGGGGCTTTTCACAGTAACTGCATTTGAAGCCCACTTGTGACAATAAGCGATTTTCATTTCATTTCTAAAATTTCTGGTATTTTTGAGGTTGCTTGGGAGGACAAAGTTTAACTTTTCTTCTTCTTACATGGCCCATGTATAACATCACCGAGTAATATCAAATAATGTTTTCCCTTCTAGAATTTTGCAGCTAAATCAGTTTGTGATATGCACACACAACATACTTGAGATGTCAAAGTGCATGTGTCTTCTACATCAAAACGCAAAATAGATAGTTTCACTAGCACCTCAGGATCTGCTGGGAACGGTGGAACTTATTTTAAAATAGAAACGAGCACGAGTTGCTTTCATTGATCCACATCAGAAAAATCTGAGAATCTCCCAGTTAAAATTGGTTTCAACAAAAGTGTATTTTGAGAATTATACATGCAGGAAAAATAAATAATGAATTTAAAAATCAAGAAAAGCTGAACATTTTGACTCAAAACAAAATCAGATAAGGCTCAGTCATGTGTAATCAATCCAAATTTAATTGTTTGGAAAAGAGGCAATTAAACACAGCACACTAACTCAGGGTTTTGACCCGCAGGTGGGTCGCGGGCAAGTGTCAGGAAGGTTGACGAACAATCAGTGACGGCATTCCCACGGTGGTCCCGATCACGGCAGAAGGACCCAATGGCCGCTACCTGCATTTTAATTGAAATGAGAAGGAAAGGAGGCTGTGTGCAGTCTTCTGGTCAGAAGCTGCAGCAGTGAGTAGGTCACATGCCTTGCACGTACACTTGACGTCAAACGCACTGTACGTATGTGTTTTTGGCACCAAATCACAAAGGAGAGCTTCTTCCATTTTCTAGCTGCTGGCAAGCAAGGCAACAGGACTGTGAAGATGAATCATTCTCCTACTAGAAAGATATGGCCAGAGACACGAATAGGCAGTGTACCTACTGGACAGGATCTCACAACTGAATTTGCTGGAGTGCTGCACAGGAGAGTCCAGGGCAGGTCAGTTCAGAGCTCCAGGACTGGTTAACAGTCTACAAAGAGGAAACTTAACATGGGAACAAAGCCATATAAAGAAGAGGTCTGTTTTTGTCAACTGTGTCAATGAAAATAAGGATACAAAGCAATGTACATTACATGCAGGGAAGTAGTGACTTGAGACCCCAGAATCAATTATTAACTTCCAGCTGACTCAAACTGAAAAGACGATGCTGCTGTACCTTGCCTGTGACTGGACATTGAAAACATGCCAAAATCCCATGAGGCTGTCAGCATTCTGGAGTAGCACCTGCCAGTAGCATCCAGTGCTGAGAATTTTATTGCTATTGACCTTCATGACGTCCTGTATGTGCATGGTTGGTGTTTCCATTCTCAAAGGTGTAGATGGCAGAAAGGAACTAGTTGAAGATTGCATCAGATATGCGCAGTGCCCTTTCCTCCTGTGAACGTGATTGGAGACCAAGCAGACTTTCGCATTAAAGATAGGTGAATGTGGCATGTGTTGCAAAGGTCGGCTTGTTGGCAAAAGTGGGTCCCGGAAAAAAAAAGTTTGAAAAACACCGCACTGACTAAAGATCAAGGAAACACTCTGCGCAAAAAATAGTCTCATGCATTTCACAAGATCTCTAGCAGTCAGATGAAATAAAACATGTAATCCATCATTCAGGTAGCTTCTTGCCCAAATCATAAAATTGAGTGTTCCAGCCCCATTCAAAAAGACCTTGAGCGTAAAATCTAAACAGCCGCTTCATTACAATACTGAAGGACTGCTGCACCGTCAGATGTGCTGCTTTTCGGATGAGATGATAAACCTTCAGGTAGTTGTACAAGAGTGAATCGGGCTATTTTAAAGAAAGCAAGGAGTTCTCACAGTGCCTAGTGCCTTGGCCATGTTTTATTCCTCAATCAACATCATTTAAACAGATTACCTGTTCTCTCATTGAAGTTGGCGACACCGTACAATGCTCATGTATGATGGTTCATTTCCTATATTACAACAGCGAGTGCACTTCAAATGAGTTCTTAATTGCCTACACAACATTTTTGGGATGTCCTGAATTTGTGAAAACCACGTCTCGTCTTTATTTCATTCAAAGTCAAAAGGTCCAATTTAAGTACTATGATAAAAGGCATTACACAGCAAGTACATTTATTCTGGTTCCCAAATAAAATAGCAAATCTTTTAGTTGAAAAGCATAATTATATTGCTGCTTCCTTCCAGCCAGTTATTAGTCATTCACAGGTTCAAATTAATTCACCTGCTCCCATTGATCAAAACTACTGCTCAGAGTGTATTCATGGCCTCTGCTTTCTAAATATTTAGGCTGAATTAGATAGATTTTTGATTGACAGGCGAGTCAGAGGTTGTGAATGATCTTCAGACAGCTCCCAAGGCTAGAAAAAGTGGTCACGGAATGAAGGTAATGTCTTTCCAAAACCATATCAATTTGCCTGGACTTCAAAAGAAACCATGCCAAGGTTTGCTCACGATAATTAAACTATTTATTAAGCAAAAGATGCATTTAAAATCAACTTGTATTTTATTTAGTCCTTTACCATCGTACCATTTCCCAAGGTGTTTCAGAATTTGACATCAAGCCATAAAAACAATGTCAGGGCAAACTTGGTCAAAGAGCTAAGTTTCAATAAAGTTAAGAAGAGGAAAGTTGTCGAGAGGCACAGAAGAGAGGGAATTACTGAGCTTAGAGCCAAGGTAGCTGAAGGCACAGATTAAAAATCAAGCATGTTCAAGCGATTCAAATTACATGAGCACAGATATATCGAGGGGTGTTGGGCGAGCGGTGATTACAAAAATAGGAAGCAAACTGAAATAAGGTTGAAAAATTTTACACGAGTTCTTGCTTGACGACTTAAAACAATAAGATCGAGACGGCCAAATTTTGTATATACCTTGGTTGATGACTGAGATGATGGAAAATTAAGCCAAGCAGGAACAAAGTCATGTTGCGCCATTTAGGTCCAGTGTCTTCTGTCAGCGGAGTGAGGTATCAAACCTCATGGCCAGGATCCTGCAAAAAAGGGGTAAAAAAAAAAAAGTGGTGAAATACCCAGATATCCTGACAAAATACACTAATAAATGTAAATGTCGCCAGTCCCAGGGAACCATAGGCTGCTCACCCTTTGAGTTAACCCAAGGGTGATTTAACCCGAGGGTCACCTCACCTCAGGCGAGAGATAACCTTCATGAATAACCTCAGCTGGTACAGGAATTAAACCCACACCATTGGCGTCGCTCCTCAGCACAACCAGATATCCAGCTAACTAACCCCAGTACAGAGTGGGATTATTCCTTTCTCGAAAGGAATGATATTTTTCATATCAGTCACTTACAGTCTGTTCTCCATCTGTAATTCACCACCGTAATTTTTTGTTTTTTATTCCTTCACGGGACATGGGCATCGCAGGCTGTGCCAGCGTTTATTGCTCATTCCTAATTGCCCTCGAGGGGGCAATTGAGTCAACCACATTGCGGTGGGTCTGGAGTCACATGCAGGCCAGACCAGGCAAGGACAGCAGATTTCCTTCCCGAAAAGGACATTAATGAACCAGATGCGTTTTTATGACAATCAACAATGGATTCATGGTCACTTGAATTCCAGATTTCTATTGAATTCAAATTTAACTATCTGCAGTGGTGGGATTGGAATCTGGGATCCCAGAGCATTACTCTGGGTCTCTGGTTAAGTAGTCCAGTGATAATACCACTATGCCACCCAAAATCATGTAGTAAAAGTGCATTATTTAGGCAAAATAAATATTGGGGCAATGAGTACTCATCCCAATAAAGTAAACGTAATGATATTTTGTTAATAATAAAAATTATTATTATTGTCACAAGTAACAATAACACTGTAACCTTGCTGATGTATACAGTGGATTCTATGGTGACCATGGGCGGTGCCGGACTCCTTTCTCTTTTTCTCCTTTGTTTTTTGTTTCCACCGTGGGAGGGTTTGTTTTATTGGATGCATATATTGGCAGGTGGGCCGTTGTTTGGGGTGGTGGGATCGTTGTTATTGTTAAGGGGATTGACATTTTGTATTTGTTACCGTTTACTGTTTGGGGGTAGGGTGTGAATTTGAGGAAAATGTGAAAATGGAGAATAAAAACATTTTTAAAAAAAGAATAATCTTTATTGTCACAAGTAGGCTTACACTGTAATGAAGTTACTGTGAAAAGCCGCTAGTCGCCACATTCCGGCGCCTGTTGGGGTACATTGAGGGAGAATTCAGAATGTGCAAATTACCTAACAGCATACCTTTCGGGACTTGTGGGAGGAAACTGGAGCACCCGGAGGAAACCGTGCAGACTCTACACAGGCAGTGACCTAAGCTGGGCATCGATCAAATATCAAACTTATATAGTCATGTGCTAAACTTGATGATTGGTTCGTTTTTTTTGAGCAAGAATAAAGTTTTTTTTAAAGCTTAAAAATCTGATGGCTTTTTACTTAGCTCCAACAATTGCAATACAAACAACTTCCCCTGTACGGTATCAGAGGGCTGTTATGAAAAGAATATTCAGGTCATTGTAGTCATTTCTGAAAGCAATAAAGGTGCCAATGAACTGATCTCAGTGAACCGATCTAAAGTCAAGTCAGTCCCACAACCCACCAAGATATCTCAGTTTCTCGAATCTGGCCTCTTAATCCTACTGCTGCCAAATGTGGTTAAACTGTTCAACATTAATGGCTGTGCCATCAGTTATCAAAGCCCTGAACTTCGTCACTCTATCCTTTTTAAGATGCACCTTAAAAATACACCTCCTTTAGGTCTTCAAGCTTCTGGTCATCTGTTGTAATATCTGATGTGGCGTGGTGCCACATTTTGCCTTATAATCATCCTGTGATTCACTTTGGGATTGTTTTATTGCATTAAAGGAGCTTTATTGTTGTTGATAAAACACATAGTAGGTTTTCATGCAAAGGCAAATTACCACTGGTGCTCTTCATCCTGTTAAACATTTTGTGCTTTACAATAACTGATCACACCAATAAGCAGCATTTTACAACCAAACTCACATTTAGTTATTTTAATTTACAATCCAAGAACAAATAAAAATCAAATTTGGTACAGCAATGTGCTTGACAGATAATTCTTATGATGCAAGGATTTTGCTATTTCTGCGATATGCTACTATGAATTCGAGATTTACAGACAATTATGTAATAAAAAACAAATGCACCATTTGAAAATGGCAGAGTAAATTCAATTTTCAGAAGTTCAAACCTCTAAAGTACTACATAGTCACAAAAAAACCCAACTTACCTTCAAGCGGAGCTCTGTGGGCCCTCAGCTTTGATGTTTCCAGCACTGAAGCTTCTTATTCTTCCCAAGGCAGGTTTGCAAACTGTAGGAAGAGCTTGCAGGGCAATCTGGCCGCTAAAGCACCAGAAGCAGCACTCCTGTGCCCACCTACACCTCAAATCCCCCTCAGCTGCTCATTTTATTATCACCCTTCCCCCAAGTGTACAAAAGTCATAAAGCTTACTGCAGCTAAATTTTTTAACTGAGAAAAGGAAGAACTACGCTCACCTCATTAATATTCTCAGTGAAATACCCAGGATGGAAAAAAAATTACACAAAACAACAAATTAGCTACTCTTTTGTCAACAATGATTTGATTACAACATTTCCAAAAATAGAGGTGTACCCAGATTTAATGAATTACGAGATTCTCACATCTACAAATTTAGCTTCATCATTCTTCCATTTCTCCCCACATCCATCATTTTTATAGCTGTCTCTAGGATACACAATGTGCACTTTTGAGAGTCCTTACAGTGATTTTAAACCCAGAGTAGTTGTCTTCCAGCATAAGTGTACCTAACATTTACTTTAACATCTCCAAATATTCTGTCAACCAAAACAATAAAAAAAATTAAAATGCCTCCTGCCTTCTTGCAAGAAATTTTTAAAACGTCAATTTGTCTCCTACTTTTTCATTAACTTTAGCTTTATTTTTTATATTTCAGAGCTGACCATACTAAAATTGACAAGCTAAGTAAATAGTCCTATTTCTTTTCATCTTCTGCCGCAAAAGAAAAATGCTTTTTTCTGGTTTCCTCTCGTTTCCAGGAATACCTGCAATAAAGCAAAACAATGAAATAGTTCAGGTGTAGAATTCTTCTGAAACTGCAGTAATAATCAAAGATATTTCTGTCAACACAGTACCTGAAAGGCACACCTGAAAAAAGACTCATCTGGAAGATCCAAGTCAACTCATAACCAAGATGCATGTAGATTTTCCTGCCCAAAATTAATTTCACTTATACTTAAATAAACAGGAGCATTCTGCAACTAAGAATTATTGCCGAAAGCAATAATTGCAACACTGCAAAACAGGCAAATTTCACTTGCATTTAAGCCCCTTTTTATTCTTTCATGAATTGTGGGTATCGCTGGAAAGTTAACTTTCATGAGAACTGACAAAAACTCTTGTTTCTCTTCACAGGTGCTTCCTAAACTTGAGTATCTCCAGCATTTTTGGTTTTTATTTCAGATTCCCAACACCTGTGGAATATGGCTTTTAATAAAAAGCTGTAGTTGTCTTTCAATACAAAGAAACATGGATGAATTTGTTTTCAGAAATCAATCTTTATTCTGAAAAAGTTGTTTAATCTTTCAGTTATCATAAAATCCCTACAGTGCAGAAAGAGGTCACTTGGTCCATCGAGTCTTCACCACATGTACGAAGAAGCACCCTAACCCAGGCCCCACTCTCCCGCCCACTATCCCGGTAACCCCACCTAATTTTTGGATATCAGGGGGCAATTTAAACTGGACAATCCACTTAACCCGCACACAGTGGCTGTTTCACCTTGGCATTAAATTTATGCAAGTAATTTCAAGCTCACTTATTTCACTTTGTACCCTTACTTCTCACAAGATGATTTGTCTGCCACATTTGCTGCAGAGGAAGACGGTGGGTCAAGGTCCAGCAGAGGGCAGCAGAGCAGAGCTACTGATCAGCTGTTCTGGGGGAATTTGCATACGTGCAGTGCGGTCAGCCTAAGTTGAAGGGGAACCGGCAAAGGAGACCCAAGGAGTTTGAGTGAAGACAAGCATCCAGCAGAGGGCAGCAGAGCAGAGCTACTGATCAGCTGTTCTGGGGGAATTTGCATACGTGCAGTGCGGTCAGCCTAAGTTGAAGGGGAACCGGCGAAGGAGACCCAAGGAGTTTGAGTGAAGACAAGCATCCAGCAGAGGGCAGCAGAGCAGAGCTACTGATCAGCTGTTCTGGGGAAATTTGCATACGTGCAGTGCGGTCAGCCTAAGTTGAAGGAGAACCGGCGAAGGAGACCCAAGGAGTTTGAGTGAAGACAAGCATCCAGCAGAGGGCAGCAGAGCAGAGCTACTGATCAGCTGTTCTGGGGGAATTTGCATACGTGCAGTGCGGTCAGCCTAAGTTGAAGGGGAACCGGCGAAGGAGACCCAAGGAGTTTGAGTGAAGACAAGCATCCAGCAGAGGGCAGCAGAGCAGAGCTACTGATCAGCTGTTCTGGGGGAATTTGCATACGTGCAGTGCGGTCAGCCTAAGTTGAAGGTGGTTTGTGGAGGGGCTGTTGGCAAGTGACAGTTAAACCCGAAACACTTCATCAGTGTTTCCCACCCTACCTCCTCCTCTAACCAACCCCCCCACCCCACGGTGGTTGGGAAGCGGGAGCAGGGGCCTGTCGTGAAGGTGAGTGCCTGCCTTTAAATTTGCTTAACTTTAGCGGGAGCAGGGTTTGAGGTAATATCAGGTAAGCTCTTCCTTTCTTTTTCTTTTTCTTGTTTTTTTTAAATCTAGAGGTGATGTCAGGGAAGGCAGTACAATGCTCCTCCTGCAGAATGTTTGAGGTGAGGGACGCCGTCAGTGTCCCTGCTGATTTCATCTGTGGGAAGTGCACCCAACTCCAGCTCCTCAAAAACCGTGTTAGGGACCTGGAGCTTGAGCTGGATGAACTTCGGATCATTCGGGAGGCAGAGGGGGTCATAGCTAGGAGCTTCAGGGAAGTAGTTACACCAAAGACTGGAGATAGATGGGTAACTGTAAGAGGGACTGGGAAGAAGCAGTCAGTGCAGGGACCCCCTGCGGTCGTTCCCCTGAGTAACAAGTATACCGTTTTGGATACTTGTGGGGGGGACGACTTACCAGGGGTAAGCCATGGGGTACGTGCCTCTGGCACGGAGTCTGTCCCTGTTGCTCAGAAGGGAAGGGTGGAAAGGAGTAGAACATTAGTAATTGGGGACTCAATAGTCAGGGGCACAGATAGGAGATTTTGTGGGAGCAAGAGAGACTCACGTTTGGTATGTTGCCTCCCAGGTGCAAGGGTAAGTGATGTCTCGGATAGTGTTTTCCGGGTCCTTAAGGGGGAGGGGGAGCAGCCCCAAGTCGTAGTCCACATTGGCACTAACGACATAGGTAGGAAAGGGGACAAGGATGTCAGGCAGGCCTTTAGGGAGCTAGGATGGAAGCTCAGAGCGAGAACAAACAGAGTTGTTATCTCTGGGTTGTTGCCCGTGCCACGTGATAGTGAGATGAGGAATAGGGAGAGAGAGCAATTAAACACGTGGCTACAGGGATGGTGCAGGCGGGAGGGATTCAGATTTCTGGATAACTGGGGCTCTTTCTGGGGAAGGTGGGACCTCTATTGACAGGATGGTCTACATCTGAACCCGAGGGGCACCAATATCCTGGGGGGGGGGGGGGGGGGGGGGGGGGGAGAGATTTGTTAGTGCTCTTTGGGGGGGGTTTAAACTAATTCAGCAGGGGCATGGGAACCTGGATTGTAGTTTTGGGGTACGGGAGATTGAGAGTAGAGAGGTCAGGAGCACAGATTTGACTTCGCAGGAGGGTGCCAGTGTTCAGGTAGGTGGTTTGAAGTGTGTCTACTTCAATGCCAGGAGTATACGAAATAAGGTAGGGGAACTGGCAGCATGGGTTGGTACCTGGGACTTCGACGTTGTGGCCATTTCAGAGACATGGATAGAGCAGGGACAGGAATGGTTGTTGCAGGTTCCTGGGTTTAGGTGTTTTAGTAAGCTCAGAGAAGGGGGCAAAAGAGGGGGAGGTGTGGCGCTGCTAGTCAAGGACAGTATTACGGTGGCGGAAAGGATGCTAGATGGGGACTCTTCTTCTGAGGTAGTATGGGCTGAGGTTAGAAACAGGAAAGGAGAGGTCACCCTGTTGGGAGTTTTCTATAGGCCACCTAACAGTTCGAGGGATGTAGAGGAAAGGATGGCGAAGATGATTCTGGAAAAGAGCGAAAGTAACAGGGTAGTTGTTATGGGAGACTTTAACTTTCCAAATATTGACTGGAAAAGATATAGTTCGAGTACATTAGATGGGTCGTTCTTTGTACAATGTGTGCAGGAGGGTTTCCTGACACAATATGTTGACAGGCCAACAAGAGGCGAGGCCACATTGGATTTGATTTTGGGTAATGAGCCAGGCCAGGTGTTAGATCTGGAGGTAGGTGAGCACTTTGGAAACAGTGACCACAATTCGGTGACCTTTACGTTAGTGATGGAAAGGGATAAGTTTACCCCGCAGGGCAAGAGTTATAGCTGGGGGAAGGGCAATTATGATGCCATTAGACATGACTTAGGATGTGTTGGTTGGAGAAGTAGGCTGCAAGGGTTGGGCACACTGGATATGTGGAGCTTGTTCAAGGAACAGCTATTGCATGTTCTTGATAAGTACGTACCAGTCAGGCAGGGAGGAAGGGGTCGAGCGAGGGAACCGTGGTTTACCAAAGAAGTGGAATCTCTTGTTAAGAGGAAGAAGGAGGCCTATGTGAAGCTGAGGCACGAAGTTTCAGTTGGGGCGCTTGATAGTTACAAGGAAGCGAGGAAGGATCTAAAGAGAGAGCTGAGACGAGCAAGGAGGGGACATGAGAAGTCTTTGGCAGGTAGGATCAAGGAAAACCCAAAAGCTTTCTATAGGTATGTCAGGAATAAAAGAATGACTAGGGTAAGAGTAGGGCCAGTCAAGGACAGTGGTGGGAAGTTGTGTGTGGAGGCTGAGGAGATAAGCGAGATACTAAATGAATACTTTTCGTCAGTATTCACTCAAGAAAAAGATAATATTGTGGGGGAGAATGCTGAGACCCAGGCTATTAGAATAGATGGCATTGAGGTGCGTAGGGAAGAAGTGTTGGCAATTCTGGACAAGGTGAAAATAAATAAGTCCCCAGGGCCTGATGGGATTTATCCTAGGATTCTGTGGGAAGCCAGGGAAGAGATTGCGGAGCCTTTGGCTTTGATTTTTAGGTCATCATTGGCTACAGGAATAGTGCCAGAGGACTGGAGGATAGCAAATGTGGTCCCTTTGTTCAAGAAGGGGAGTAGAGATAACCCCGGTAACTATAAGCCGGTGAGCCTAACGTCTGTGGTGGGTAAGGTCTTGGAGAGGATTATAAAAGATACGATTTATAATCATCTAGATAGGAATAATATGATTAGGAATAGTCAGCATGGTTTTGTGAAGGGTCGGTCATGCCTCACAAACCTTATCGAGTTCTTTGAGAAGGTGACTGAACAGGTAGACGAGGGTAGAGCAGTTGATGTGGTGTATATGGATTTCAGTAAAGCGTTTGATAAGGTTCCCCACGGTCGTTTGCAGAAAATACGGAGGCTGGGGATTGAGGGTGATTTAGAGACGTGGATCAGAAATTGGCTAGTTGAAAGAAGACAGAGAGTGGTAGTTGATGGGAAATGTTCAGAATGGAGTTCAGTTACGAGTGGCGTACCACAAGGATCTGTTCTGGGGCCGTTGCTGTTTGTCATTTTTATAAATGACCTAGAGGAGGGCACAGAAGGATGGGTGAGTAAATTTGCAGACGACACTAAAGTCGGTGGAGTTGTAGACAGTGCGGAAGGATGTTGCAGGTTACAGAGGGACATAGATAAGCTGCAGACCTGGGCTGAGAGGTGGCAAATGGAGTTTAATGTGGAGAAGTGTGAGGTGATTCACTTTGGAAAGAATAACAGGAATGCGGAATATTTGGCTAATGGTAAAATTCTTGGTAGTGTGGATGAGCAGAGGGATCTCGGTGTCCATGTACATAGATCCCTGAAAGTTGCCACCCAGGTTGATAGGGTTGTGAAGAAGGCCTATGGTGTGTTGGCCTTTATTGGTAGAGGGATTGAGTTCCGGAGCCATGAGGTCATGTTGCAGTTGTACAAAACTCTAGTACGGCCGCATTTGGAGTATTGCGTACAGTTCTGGTCGCCTCATTATAGGAAGGACGTGGAAGCTTTGGAACGGGTGCAGAGGAGATTTACCAGGATGTTGCCTGGTATGGAGGGAAAATCTTATGAGGAAAGGCTGATGGACTTGAGGTTGTTTTCGTTAGAGAGAAGAAGGTTAAGAGGTGACTTAATAGAGGCATACAAAATGATCAGAGGGTTAGATAGGGTGGACAGCGAGAGCCTTCTCCCGCGGATGGAGGTGGCTAGCACGAGGGGACATAGCCTTAAATTGAGGGGTAATAGATATAGGACAGAGGTCAGAGGTGGGTTTTTTACGCAAAGAGTGGTGAGGCCGTGGAATGCCCTACCTGCAACAGTAGTGAACTCGCCAACATGAGGGCATTAAAAAATTTATTGGATAAACATATGGATGATAAGGGCATAGTGTAGGTTAGATGGCCTTTAGTTTTTTTTTCCATGTCGGTGCAACATCGAGGGCCGAAGGGCCTGTACTGCGCTGTATCGTTCTATGTTCTAAGGTGCACATTTCCCCGAGCCTCAGTTCTCACTGGTCCCTTTTCTCGGCCAGCTGAGCTTTTTGTTTCTGATTGCCACTTCCTTGCCCTTCCAAACAGAAATTCAGGGCCTTCAGCAATGGTCTCCTATTTTCCAGTGTCAATATCCTTCATATCAAACTTGCAAGTGTCCTTGCAATAGAGGTATAGATGCCTAAGAGAGAGTGTGACCCAGTGGCCAGATCACAAAACAAAAGATCTGAGTATATGGCTGTCATCCATCTGATGAACGTGGCCAAATCAGCGCAGGCATTCCTTTTAAAAAATAAATTTAGTGTTCCCAATTAATTTTTTCCAATTAAGGGGCAATTTAGCGTGGCCAATCCACTTACACTGCGCATCTTTGGGTTGTGGGGGCGAAAGCCGCGCAAACACAGGGAGAATGTGTAAACTTCACACGGACAGTGACCCAGAGCCGGGATTGAACCTAGGACTTTGGCGGCATGAGGCAGCAATGCTAACTACTGCGCCACTGTGCTACCCAGTGCAGACATCCTTGGGCTTAGCAATGAGTGCATGCTGATGGAATTAGATCGTTCCAGGGCCTTGGGAGTTGGTGACCTTGTTCTGCTAAGAGATGCTGAGGATATGTTTGAGACAGTGAGGGTGGAAATTGTTCAACTTTTGATTCGCATGGTCTTCAAGGTCTCACCACTGTAAAATTGTACACTGAGGGCACAGGCTTGGTAGACTAACAATTTGGCGTTCTCAATGGACTACTGTTATTTTACACGGACTTGCTCAGCTTGGACAGAGGAGCTGCAGCTTTTGCAACGTGTGAATTGATTTCAGCGCCAAGTGAGAGATGGTTAGCGGCAAGGTGCGCAGTGGTTAGCATTGCTGCCTTACGGCACAGAGGACTTGGATTCGATCGCGGTCCATTGTCCTAGTGGAAATTGCACATTCGCCCTGTGTCTGTGTGGGTCTCACCCCACAACCCAAACATATGTAGGGTAGGTGGACAGGCCATGCTAAAATCGCCCCTTAATTGGAAAAATTAAAGAAAAAAATGACAGATTGTTGAGGATTTTAGTGCTTGCATAAGTGAGAATATTAACAACATCCAGTGTTAACATTATCAATGCCAACAGATGGTAGTGTGGCACATCCTGGACCATGACATTGGTCTTCCTGATGCAAATAGTAAAACCAAACTTTTTTTTTTAAAAAAAAGGAGTGTCTGTCCATTTGCCACTTGGTATGGAATGCTAGTTTTGCAGTCAGCATTGAGTAACTATGTGATGAGGACTTGGCCAACTTTCGTCTTAGACCCCAGGCGAGTAAAGTTGAACAACTTTCCCTCCGTTTTTATATGCAAATAGACACCCTTTCAGATCCAATTTTCTCCAGCAGAATCATAGGGCTGGATTCTCCCGCCCTGCCCGTTGCAACAATGTCATGGGTGAACTGCGAACAATGGAGAACTCCATTGACAGGTGGGATTCTCCAATTGCCAGGCGGACACAGCCATAGAATCTCACCCATTGAATCTACAGTGCAGAAGGAGGCCATTCGACCCATCAAGTCTGCACCGGCCCTTAAAGAACATCTGGCTTACGGGGATAGGGTGGAGGAGTGGGTGTAACACTGCCTAACCATTGGGACAGGGGGCACAGTATCACAGTGGTTAACAAAGTTGCTTCACAGATCCAGGGTCCCATGTTCGATTCCCGGTTTGGGTCTCTCATAGGAGAGTCTCTTTAAGAAAAAGGTGTATTTTATCAAAAGGCTGCAGTGATGTCATTGTGTGGATGGAGCTGGAATGTGATTCTGCTTTTTACTTTCGTTTCGAGATGGTAGCTCTCTTTGGCTCTGTGTTTTAGTTTCGCTTTCAGTTGGAGAGCTGCATTCAAACCAAGCAGATGTATACTCTCTATGTTTAGATCACTTGATAATTTAAAAGTGATAACTGTTCTCTGTAGATAATTCAAACCTACTGTCTTTGTTAAAAAGTGTTTTGGCTTATGGCTGTTGTGAGGAAAGTTACTAAGGGTTACCTATGGATGACTATCTTTTTGGTGGGTTATCAGTGTTGGTAATTGGTACGATGTTTTCTGTGGGTTTATAAAATGTTAACTGGATTCATAGAATAAACATTGTTTTGTTTTAAAAATACTTAAGATCTCTGTTGCATCACATCTGTAAAGTGAGCCCTGGTGCTCCCCATAACCAAAATTTATTAAAAGTTGTGGGTCAGGTGAACTCCATGATATACTTCGGTGTTCTCTAAACCCTGGCCCATAACAGGTCACTGTCTGTGCAGAGTCTCCACGTTCTCCCTGTGCCTGCTGGAGTTTCTTCCAGGTGCTCCGGTTTCCTCCCACAGTCCAAAAATGTGCTGGTTAGGTGGATTGGCCATGCTAAATTACCCTCAGGTGTCCAAAAAAGGTTGGGTGGGAATACTGGGTTACGAGGATTGGGTGTGGGCTTGGGTAGGGTGCTCTTTAGAAAGACTAGTGCAGACCAGATAGGCTGTGTGGCCTCCTTCTGCACTGTAAATTCTATGACACTAAAGGGGCAATTTAGCATGGTCAATCCACCTAACCTGCACATCTTTGGACTGTGGGAGGAAATTGGAGCACCCGGAGGAAACCCACGCAGACACGGGGCGAAAGTGTAAACCCCACAGAGTTACCAAAGGCCGGAGCTGAACCTGGATCCCTGGAGCGGTGAGGCGGCAGTGCTAACCACTGTACCATAGTGCTGCCCCATAAATAGACCAGCTTTGTTCCCATGGTTGAATGCCTTGGTGAGACTGATGAAGGCAATATCCTTTATTTACAGCTTTTCTCCTGCAGCTGCCGGATTGAGTCGATCATGTCAATTGTATACCTTCCAATTTAGAAAATGGGATTCAGGGTAGATGCGTTCATCTGCAGTTTGACAAGGGCACCACAGAAAAATACTTTTCCCAAAATGCTCATCAGGGAGGAGTTGCCTCCACAGTTGTTGCATCACTGCAGTCACCTTTTGCGGTAGAGGGCCACAATCTTTTTAAAAATAAATTTAGAGTACCCAATTATTTTTTTCTCCCCCAATTAAAGGGGCAATTTAGTGTGGCCAATCCATTGGGTTGTGGGGGTGAAACCCATGCAGACACGGGGAGAATGTGCAAACTCCACACGGACAGTGACCCAGGGCTGGGATTTAAACCCGGGTCCTCAGCACCGTAGTCACAGTGCTAATCACTGCGCCATGTGCCACCCCTGAGGGCCACAATCTTTACATCCCTCATATGCCGAGACACTGTCCAGCATAAACAGTTAAGTTTGTGCAGATTCTACAGGAGCTTTGGATTCCAGTGCTTTATGAGTCCAGATGATATAGCACCAGCATATGGAGCTCTGTCCATGGCAAATGACTCAATAGCTTTGCTAAACGCCTCCACTCTTGGTTACAATATCCAGCTCTGCAATAACAGGGAGGCCTTCTATGGTGTTGAGTTTCCTCGATGACACATTCTTCTTCCTGGAATACAACTCAAAATAGTGTTCCAGACAAGTCCCCAACAATTTAATGTAGTTGGTGATGACCTCCTCAGTCTTTATTTCCAATAAAGCTGTTTTCTTTGCTGATGGATCTGTTGCCTTCTTGGATCCCTTCTCACATATCCCTTGCATTCCATGTTGAAGGATATCTGGCAAAGCTGGAACCAGTAATTACTGCCACGCCACTGAGCAGTCTGTTAGACTTTACTTCAAACTGCTCTTAGTGCATTCAGAATCTTCTTGCTCAGACCTCTTGTATTGGAAGCCAAGAAGTCTGCTCTTACAAAAGACAGGTTCCATCATAGTGCTGTCAGCTTCAAACCAATCAGCATTTTTCACTCTTGCTTCTTATATGTTGGGAATTCAGTATTGCACATGGTGTCTTGAAGTATGTTGTGGGAATTCCAGAGAGAACCTGTTCAGTCAAGTCGTGGAACTGTTGGTTTAGCTGCCTACTGGCTGGCATTGATAAGACAGCATTTCTGCTTTGATGAAAACTTAAGGTGGTTGCATCCTAACCCTGGTGCACACCAGGCAGTGATTAGTTGCACACTCAATCATTTTTTCCAATTAAGGGGCAGTGAGGGGACAGTCGTGTGGCCGGAAGGCGGAGAGGAAGATCAATAGGACGATTCACCAACGGTTAGGTTTGGATCCTTCTGACCCTCTGACCCTGACTGACTCGGTGCCCCTGGCAACTGACTCGGGTGCAGCCGTTACGCCTCACCCCACAATCACCCAGCAACACCCTCAGCCCGGTGATATCTTGCCATCGGATACCGGGCCCAGCGACCCTTCTGCGCTGGACCTTCTGGGTAGCGGTAGTGAGGTGTGCGACCTTGAACCAGGAGGGTGCTCTGTGCCAGCCACAAATTCTGGAGGGAAGCATTGAGGGACAAGGAGTCAGCCTGGAAGGCCCTCCAGAGAGATCGAGGTTCCCTGGTGTGTGACCCTCTCCCTTGCAAACGGCGTCAGTCCAGGTTCTTTTCCATAGATGCCCAATCCCCGAAAGAAAAAAGGCGGGGGGATAGTGAGGAAATCCCAGCCACTGTCCCCCACCAGGGTGCTTTGGGGTCAGACGGGACCAGAGAGAGCCCGTTCCACCCAGCACAACTTTAGCACCCCGGACTTGTTCAATTTCTATGGGGAGGGGGTCATCCATAACCCCCTGCTCCTTAGGTTCTTAGCGGGTTATGATTTGGAAGACCCTCTGTCCCAACCGCTTCGTTCGGACACCTCTGCCACCATCCCGGACCCGTTTCCGGAGTTATTTTCAGGGCCTTCCAATGACCAGGCAATGGGATGGAGCAGGCATCTGCACCACCACCTTCCGCTGGCACGGGGCCCCGGGAGGAGCCCGAGGAGATCCCGTCTGTCAATGATTCCGGTGACGGGATCAAGGCAGCCTGAGTTGGTTGGTGGGCCCATGTCGCCCGCCGCACTTAGTGTGGTGGTGGATTCGGGCCCGGAGAGCGACTGTCCAAAGTCTGTCAGCCGCCTAGTGTCAGGAGCGCAGGGTGCACGAGACGCTCTATAGCGGGGCTCACTCATGCCTGACACTGTTGCCCCACACCTCCTGTGGGGGACTCACGGAATCTGTCACATCATAATTGAAGGTTCTTTTATTTTTCTGCCTCCATAGATAGTTCAGGCATGTCCCTATTGGGCCTCTCCTCCATCAACACCCCGACTCCCTCTCTCCCCCGACCACCCCCCTATCTTTCCCTTCTGTTGGTACAGAGGCGAGGGTATCTGGTCTCTCCAGCGCAAAGTTTAGTGCTTGTACATTTGTTTTTTGTAGAAACGTGTTGTGAACCGTTTTAATAACCAGAGTATCCACCATCCCCTCCCTGTACATTGTTACTGAGGAGAGGGTACCCCGTTTCTCCAACATAAAATTAGTGTTTGTACTGTTTGGCCTTGGATATATTTTTTCACTGTTTTAATAAAAAGATATGGCCAATCCACCTTCCCTGCGCATCTTTAGGTTGTAGGAGCGAAACCTACGCACACAGGGAGAGAATGTGCAAATTGCACATGAACAGTGACCTGGGGCCGGGATCAAACCCAGGTCCTCGGCGTCATGAGGCAGCAGTGCTAACCACTGCGCCACTGTGCTGCCGGGTCAGCACTTTTACTTGTCAGGGGCTGTCTGACTTGTGGTGGGCAGTGGCTGATCAGTGGGACATGACAGTCCCTCCTACTACCAGAGACAGCCCATTGTACCCATTCTCTACTCAAGGCAAGTTTATCTCATCCCTGGTAACTGCTGTCTCCCATGTTGTGTTAATGCCTGACAGTGAAACTGCAATGTCCTCTCTCAGGCACTAGCCTGGGCAAAATTTATGGAGACCCTGGCCTGCCAAAAGTCAGAGTCCATCTTGCGACCTCCCTAGCTTAATCCAAAGAATGCAGAGGGTCGACATGGGTTGCTGGAAAATTAGTCCACCTTTGGGCTGCACTCCAGAACTTTTGTCAGGTTAGATTTGAATACTCCCAAAGTATCGAAAAGGTTGGAGAGCTACTTGCCAAAATTGGGAGTTCGGCTCACGAGTGCCACGGTGTGTCTACACCCCAATGGGCAGGCACACTGCATTTCTGCTTGCCAACTCGCCTCAGTGCTCCTTCGAAGGTTTCAACCTGGGGCCATGAGCGCACCACCCACCCTTTATTTCAGTGTACTGCCACAAGGGAGGCACAGTCAGTGACTTGCAAATGGAGAAGCTGTGTACGGTCAGTGAAAGGCTTACACATGTGACTTCTTCTCAATTTACTGAAAGCCAGTGGTCTAAGATGGAAGAATACTAACACACAAGAAGTAGGAAGCATGCTAACTCTCTTCAAACACACTACATGCATTGCATCAACCTGTTGGACATGTACAAAGTAGACAATGTCAATTAATATTGTAAAAAGAGTACGTACATCAGCTGTGCCCAGACATCAGACTTTGTTTATTATTTGGAACAAGCAAAAATATTGAATTACTTTTGAATTGCACCCCAAAGTTATCCAGTATATTCCAAATCTCAAATTCCCATACCCAACAAAATGAAACTCAATTTTTGAAACGGTTCTGACTTTGCAACCTTAAATTGTACAAGCTGTCTTACATGTGTAATGTACACAGATTATATACTGCACAATCCATCCACAGGGTAATACTCTGATCCTCAAAACACAATGGGACGAACCTAATGCAAACAAGGAGCCAACTGTTATCTATAAATTCAGTGAGACTTGCAGTGGCGGCTACGTGGTAAGCAGTCGCACACGAGGTGGCTCCAGCCAGAGTGCTTCGTTTTTGGCCTAGTTTATGGGTGACGTTTGGAGAGGGTGGAATTTGAGTAGTTAGATGGGTAAGGTGCCCACACGAAAGTAATCCCTCAACAAGTATAATACAAGGCAACAGACAGGACAAGAATCGTCAGACTCAGAAGACCCTCGAGCCTCATTGGTAGAGAAGACGGCAGAGGCTCCTGCTGCGACTTTGACCTCGCTGTGGACGGCCGAGATGCTGGCAAGCTTCTTGGTGAATGAATTCATAAAAGGAGTGGCAGGCAGTCTCGGAGGACCTTGATAAGGCAATGGAAGAGGCTCCAGCCCCCATCCGTGTGGCCTTGGAGAAGATAGATCGGAAGGGGAAGGAGCAAGGCGCGGTGAGACAAAGGGTAGAGGTTGCACTCTCGGAACAGAGTGACCGGATTTTTCCCTGGAGGTGGAAATGGCATTGCTGGCTGAAGGGCATAAAGCTTTGAAGGCCAAGGTGGAAAATCTAGAAAACCGCTCCAGACGGCAAAAAAAATAAGAATTGTTGGGCTGCTGGAGGATCTGGAGGGCAAATTCTACGGACTATATGGCCATGATGTTTGGAAAGGTTGGGGGGAGGGGGGGAAAAGAGAAGAGAGAAGAGGTTCCATCCCCTCCAAAATTGGATCGGGCCCATCAGTCGCTAAGACAGAAGCCCCAATCTAGGGAACCATCACAGATGATCACTGTCAGGTTCGACAGGCACCAAGACAAGGAAAGGGTCCTGAGGTGGATGAAGGACGATCAAGGATATAGATGGGAGGGCCATGCCTTCAGGATATATCAAGACATGGGAGCAGAACTGGCTGGAAGGTGTCCAATGTTCAACAAGGCCAAGGCCACATTATACAAAAGTAACGTGCGATTTGGTATCGTAGACCCAGTCTCTCTTCCAGTAACTTTTAAAGAGAAAGACTATTACTTTGATGCACCGTAGGATACGTACAAGTTTTTAAAGAAGCATGGACTGGGGCAAAATAACTGATAATTGTTAGGTGCATTTGTATTTATTGCGGGATCTTTTGGGAGAGGACATGTGATTATGGGGGATTTGCTGGGGGTGGGGGAGTTTCGAGTTTCTATTTTTGGGATTGCTTGTGTTATATTTTTGTATTAAAATTGGATGTGGGTGGGGGGGGCTGGTTGTTGGTATGATTATTTTTCTGGTTTTACTGTGTGCAGGGGTCACCTTCTTAGCTGACGGGAGCAGAGGAGTTGGGGTTATCTGCAGCTCATTAATTTTAGGATTTTCCTTGTAAGTAATCATAGAATCGACAGTGCAAGAGGCCATTCAGCCCATCAAGTCTGCACTGACCCTTGGAAAGACCACACTACGTAAACCCATGTCTCCACCCTATCCCCGTAACCCCACCAAACCTTTGACACTCAGGGGCAATTTAGCACAGCCAATCCACCTAACCTGCACATCCCTGGACTTTGGGAAGAAACCGGAGCACCCGGAGGAAAGTCACGCAGACATGGGGAGAAAGCCCAAACTCCACACAGAAGCACATGTTGCCTATTTTAGAACCAAAGTGCTTTTCACAAATTGAAAGCAAAAGAAAACATTGCTGAAACCAGGTGAGAGGCAGGGGAATAAGAGAACTCTGTATTTCATCAAGTCACAGATCAATGTTGCAACTCATTTAGTGTTACCTACAGGGGTAGAAGGCCCCCTGTCCGGTTCAGAACTTTGGAATGTCAGGGGGTTAAAGGGACCAGTGAAACAGTCATAAAAGCAAATTACTGCGCATGCTGGAATCTGAAATGAAAGAAAATGCTGGAAAATCTCAGCAAGTCTGGCAGCATCTGTAGGGTGAGAAAAGAGCTAACCTAGAGTCCGATGACTTTGACAAAGAGTCGTCGGACTCAAAACGTTAGCTCTTTTCTCTCCCTCCAAATGCTGCCAGACCTGCTGAGATTTTCCAGCATTTTCTCTGTCATTTTAGTAAAACAGTCACAGGTGTTTGTACACCTGGAAAGTTTGAAGGCTGATGTGGTTTTTTCACAGGAGACCCATTTGCAGATTAGGCACCGAACAAGGTTACGGAAGGGCTGAGTGAGACAGGTATACCATTTGTTTCGATGGCACGGTCCGGTGTCAACGTTGATTCACAAGAGGGTGTCCTTTCTAGCTGCTACAATATTGGTGGACCATAGCTCCCGACCAGATTTACAAGATCTTTAAGAAATTCTATGAGAGATGTACAAGTCAGAGCCACCTGGGGGAGACCGGGAGATGCAGAAATTTCTACATGGGCTGGAGCACCTGAAGTTAGGGGAGTAGGACAGGGCTACATTCGAAGGAGTGATAGTGGAGCAGGAGATAAAAGATGCGATTGGGAGGATACAGTCCTGGAAGGTGGCAGAACCAGATGGGTTTCCAGTGGAATTTTATAAAAAATTCAAAGATAAGCTGGTACCGCTGATGGTGGGGATGTCTGAGGAGGCGATAGAGAAGGGAGTGTTACTAGAAACTTTGGGGCAGGCATCGATTTCCCTGTTGCTTAAAAGAAATAAGGACCCAACGGAGTGCGTGTCATATAGGCCCATATATCTTTTAAATTTGACGCAAAGATATTGGCGAAGGTACTGGCAGGTAGGCTGGAGGAGTGCCTCCGAAGAGGATAGGTGAAGATCAGACTGGGTTTGAGAGAGAGAGGCAGCAAACATTAGGAGGGTATTGAACGTGGTTATGGCACCGGCGTAGGGGAACAAAACAGAGGTGGTTGTGGCATTGGACACCGAGAAGGCGTTTGACCAGGCAGAAAGGGGATACTTGATGGCAGTTCTGGAGCGTTTGGGATTGGACCACGATTTGTGGACTGCGTAAAACTACTGTACGAGGAGCAGAAGGAGAGCGTCCACACAAATAACATCAGCTCGGAATACTTTTCTCTCCACCATGGATCTAGGCAGGGATGTCCCATGACCCCTCTGCTGTTTGCACTCGCGACTGAGCCCTTGACCATCGCATTATGAAGTTCGGGGCTATGGTAGTAGAGCATAGGGTGCCCTTGTATGCAAATGGCTTGTTGTTGTTGTGTCGGAACAGAGTATGTCAATAGGGGAATACTTTGCTTCGGAGGTTTGGGTCTTTCTCGGGGTAGCAATTAAATCTCGACAAGAGAGTGAATATTTTGTGGTGTCTCGGCCGGGGGCAGGGGTGAGGGGGCTGCCATTCCGTAGGGGAAAGACTCACTTTAGATACCTGCGAGTGCACCGGAGGTACAACATTTCTAGTTTGGTGGAAAGGGTGAAAGCTGATCGAGCAAGGTGGGATGGTCTCCCTCGGTCACTGGCGGGTCGGGTACAGGCAGTTAAAATGAACATGTTGCGGCGATTTCTGTTTATTTTCCAATGCCCGCTAATTTTCATCACATAATTTACAGTGCAGAAGGAGGCATTCAGCCCATCGAGTCTGCACCAGCCCTTGGAAAGAGCACCCTACCCAAGTCCATACCTCCACCCTATCCCCGTAACCCAGTGACCTCACCTAACCATTTTGGACATTAAGGGCAATTTAGCATGGCCAATCCACACCTAACCTGCACATCTTTGGACTGCAGTAGGAAACCGGAGCAGCCGGAAGAAACCCACGAAGACACGGTGAGAAAGTGCAAACTCCACAGAGACAGTGACCCGAACCCGGGACCCTGGAGCTGTGAAGCAACTGTGCTACCACCACTGTGCTACCGTGCCCCCCTGCAAAAGGCATTTTTTTTTTTTTTTTAGAGAGATTGAAGGCCTGGTTACCTTGTTCACATGGGGAGGGAATATGGCTCACTTTAGAAAGGTGATACTACAGAAAGGAAGGCAGGCAGGGAGTTTGGTCTTCCGAACCTGATGTATTATTACTGGCCGACGAATGTGGAGAAGGTATGGAGCTGGGTCATAGGGGTTGACTCCCAGTGGGTCAGAATGGAGGAGTGTTCGTGTCGGGGGTCGGAATTGAAGACGCTAGCAACAGCGCCGCACCCGACGGCCCCAGGGGAATACTAGGGAGTCCGGTAGTGATAGCTTCGGTGAAAATTTGAAGGCAGTTTCGCCAGCTCGGTTGGGGGCAGGGTCAAGGGAAATGCCGATTCAGGGGAACCATAGATTTGAGCCAGGGAAGTGGGATGGAAATTTTGGCGATGGGAGGAGAAAGGAATTAGGACACTAAAAGATTTGTTTTTTTTTTAGGGTCAGTTTGCAGGATTGAAGGAGCTGGGAGTGAAGTCTGGAGCAGGGGGAAATATTTAGATACATGCAGGTTCGAGACTTTGCCAGAAAGGAGATACAGAGCTTCCCGGTAGAGCCGGCATCCACATTGCTGGAGGAGGTGCTGACGACCGGGGGACTGGAGAAGGGGGTAGCGTCGGCGGTTTCTGGGGCTATTTTGGAAGAGAAGGCACCGCTGGAAGGAATCAAGGCAAAGTGGGAGGAAGAGTTGGGAGAAGGTATGGAGGAGGGGTTCTGGTGCGGGGTGCTCGCAAACCACGTTCATATGTTTTGGTCCTGTCTAAAGCAGGAGGATTACTGGAAGGAGGTGTTTACGGCAATCTCTGAAGTGGTGAACGTGAAACTGGACCCAGGCCCCCGGGAGGCCATATTTGGGGTGTCGGACCAGCCAGGTTGGAAACTGGTGCGGAGGCAGATGTTGTAGCCTTTGCCTCGTTGATCGCCGATGGCAGATCCTGATGGGGTGGAGATCAACCTCTCCACCCTGTGCCCTGGCATGGCCGAGGGGCGGGGGTACCTGCTTGAATTCTGGACTTTTGAGACGGTCAAATTTGAACTGAGGGGAAAGATGGAAGGGTTCTACAATTCATGGGCGTTATTCATTGAGCATTTCGAGAATTGGATTTAATCAATCATGGGGGGTGGAGGTTGTAGGTGTTAATGGTGACTATGGGTGATTCCTGATTCCTTTTTTATTATTTGTTTATGTTAACATGCAGGCAGTTGTTTGGGGGGTTTGGTGGGAGGATGGGATTGTTGTTATTGATATGGGGATTGACATTGCATTTGTTACTGATTATTGTTCATTGTTGGTGGGTGTAAATTTTGTAGAAAACGTGATAAAGAAGGGGAATAAAAATATTTTAAAAAAATATTGAATTATGTAATCGTCGGTGGGATGTTGACAAAAAAACGTCGGTGTGGGGGGCCAGGGGAGGACTACTTCAATTGCGTTTTGGATCCTAGGTTAGGTCAAGTCCTAAGTCTCTGCGTCCATCAGGGGTAGCAAAGTTGATATTGGTCTTTATGAAACAGATGGGCAGGGGGGCAAGGGCGGACCCGTGGATTGACTTCTTTACGATGGGTAGGTCTCTTCTTCCTGGGTGAAATGGGCTTTCTACTCAGGAATCGCATCTCAGATCATGCTCCACATTTTGTGGATCGGATATTGGAGCAGGACCCCTCTCAACGAACCCCATTCAGGTTGGAGAAGGCGTTGTTGGCAGACAAGGGATTCTGTGAGCGTATATGCTCTACAATTGAGGAGTACATGAGTTTTATCGGAGCGAGGCTGTCTCACCTCCCACTGTGGGAAGCTCTCAAGGTGGTTGCTAGGAGGGAGATAATCTCCTACAAAGCAATATGGAAGGGTGGAGGGGCAGAAGCTGGTGAATTCCATCCTCAAGGTGGACTACCAGTACATGATTGCCCCGACACTGGAGTTGTTGGCAAGTAGGAAGAAACTGCAGAATGATTTTGAGCTGCTCTTAACGGCAAGGTGGTGAACCAGCTGCGTGCTCGAGGGGGACCATCTAGGAATATGGAGAGGAGGCCAGTCGCCTTTTGGCGCATGAGCTGAAGCGGCAGGTTATCTGCAGGTAGGTAGTGCAGATAAGGGATTTGGGTGTTGGGCTAATTTCCGTCCCAGGGAAGGTTAATGCGGTGTTTGAAGCCTTTTATCGAGAGCCATACACGTCTGATCCTGCAGAGGAGAGGTTGTGAATGATGCAGTTTTGCGACAGGTTGTCCTTCCCGATTGTAAAGCAGGGGCGAAGGGAGGAGTTGGAGGTGATGATGGAACCAGAGGAAGTTATGAAGTGTATTGGGTTAATACAGTGGATAAAGGTCTGCATCCGGATAGATTGCCTATCAAAGTTAGCCGGTCAGTTGATCCCACTGTTGCTGGATATGTTCAATGTTGCAATGTACCAGGAGTAAAGCAGGGGCGAAGGGAGGAGTTGGAGGTGATGATGGGACCGGAGGAGATTATGAAGTGTTTTGGGTTAATGCAGTCGAGTAAAGGTCTGCATCCTGTTATGGGCCAGGGTTCAGAGAACCCCAAAGTGTATCAAGTTGACCCACAACTTTTAATAGATTGTGGTATGGGGAGCACACGTCCTACACTACAGGTGTGGTACAGCAGAAATGGAAAAGTAATTTTTAAAGCAAAATAATGTTTATTCTATGAAGTCAAGTTAACCTTTTTGAAACATAGTGAACATCTTAGCAACCATTAATTCAAATACAACCCCCAAAGAATACAACACCAAGTAATGCTTACGCTGTCCTTTTAAAATCCATAAGACTTAAAAAACCTTCAAACCAGAAAGACATCAGGTTTAACTTCACTACTGAGAATATTTATAATTCTCAATTCACCAAGTGATCCAGAGATGACTTCCGGTGGCTGCGATGACGTAGGAAGCCACACATTTGGGAGCTCCCGTTTTAAACTGACTTTTCGGCTCTTTTTAGAGCCCAAAACGGAAATTTTTCGACGTCTCCCGGTGGGGGAAGGTGTGCTGAACGACTTTCCCCGCAGTCCATGACTCGAACTCGGAGAGGAAAGGGGGGAAAAACGGCAGCAGCTCCCCAGAAAAAATGGGGGAAGGAATCCAAGATGGCAGCCGGAGGAGCTCCAGAGGAGTGGAGGCTGTGGGCCCAGGAGCAACAAGCTGCTCTCCTGCGCTGCTTCACAGACTTCAAGGCTGAGGTACTGAGCTCTCTGCAGGAAACAAACAGAAGGCTGTCGGAGATTCAGACCACCCAGGGTGCTGCCATCAAGGAGTTGCAGACGCAGGCCACTGAACGAGAGGAGGAGGCCGTGGTCCTCGTGAGTAAGGTGGAGGGGCACGAGGCACTCCACAAGAAGTGGCAGGAACGCTTCGAGGAGCTTGATCACCGCATGAGGCGTAAAAACCTGCGGATCTTGGGCTTTGCGGAGGGGCTGGACCTGACAACCTACGTGGCTATAATGCTGAACTCGCTAGCGGGGGCTGGGTCTTTCCATCTGCCTTTGGAGCTGGAGTGAGCGCACAGGGTGCTGGTCAGGAGGCCTAAGGAAAATGAACCCCTGCGTGCGGTGCTGGTGATGTTCCACCGGTTCAGTGATCGGGAGTGTGTGCTGCGCTGGGCCAAGAAGGTGAAGAGCAGCAAGTGGGAGAATGGGGTAGTACGGATCTACCAGGATTGGAGTGCGGAGGTGGCTAAGCGGCGGTCCGGATTTAATCGGACGAAGGTGGTGCTTTACAGGCAAAAGATAAAGTTCGGAATGTTGCAGCCCACGCGCCTGTGGGTAACTTATTCGGACCGGCATTATTATTTCGATTCCCCGGAGGAGGCGTGGGCCTTCGTGCAGACGGAGAAACTGGACTTGAACTAGGGGTTGGGGGTTGCGGGGTCGGTTGTAATATTTTAGTGCTGGATTCTGCTGTTGCTGTGTTTTTTTTTGTACTTTTGCAATTTTGATACGGTTATTTACGGGGGTGTTGTTCTGCTATGTTTTCTTTTTGCTGTGGGGCATTGTTTGAGTTGTGTATCTTGCGGGGAGGGTCGTGGGGGTTTGTTGTATTCTATGTCGGGTTGGGGGTATGGAGTGAGGCTGGTATTTGGGAGCTGCGTCAGAAGGGTGTGGTGGGGCAGTGCGAAAGCGTGGGATTTCCTCTGGTTTCCCGCGCTGCGGGGCTGGGGGGGCGGAGACAGTGACGGGGCCTTAACTGGTTCTTCCCCGCGCTGGAGCAGTGCCTGGAGGAGGGATAGATTGGGGGATGATCCCACTTTGGGAGGGGTCGGGTTATTGGCGGGAGTTTCCGGGGTCAGCAGAAGTTAGCTGACCCACAGAAGTACAATGGAGGACGGTTCGCGGCTGGGAGGGTTCCTAGCCTGGGGGGGGGAAGAGAGAAGGGGAATACCGGGTTGCTGCTGGTAGGGTCAAGAAGGAGCTGGTGGGGCAGAGGTGAGGTGTTGTCGCTGTGGGGACTGGGTCGGGCAGGGGGTGCTGGTGCTGGCCTGGGGCGGGCAGTCGACAGGCTATGGCTAGTCGACGGGAGAGGGGGGGGGCGGGACGCCCTCTGATCCGGTTGGTCACCTGGAATGCGAGAGGGTTGAATGGGCCGGTGAAGCGGTCGAGGGTACTGGCTCATCTGAAGGGGCTAAAGGCAGATGTGGCAATGCTTCAGGAGACCCACCTGAAGGTGGCGGACCAGGTCCGCCTGAGGAAGGGATGGGTGGGGCAGGTTTTCCACTCTGGGTTGGATGTGAAGAACCGGGGAGTGGCGATTCTGGTGGGGAAAAATGTGTTGTTTGAGGCATCGGAGGTGGTGGCGGATAAGGGGGGGTAGGTATGTTATGGTTAGGGGCAGGCTACAAGGAGAGACGGTGGTACTGGCTAGTGTGTATGCCCCAAATTGGGACGATGCGGGCTTTATGAGGCGTATGTTGGGACGGGTCCCGGATCTGGAGGCGGGAGGTCTGATCATGGGGGGGGGGGGGGGGGGGGACCTTAATACGGTGTTGGATCCTTCACTGGATCGGTCCAGCTCTAGGACGGGTAGGAGGCCGGCGGCGGCCAAGGTACGGAGACGGTTTATGGACCAGATGGGTGGGGTGGATCCATGGAGGTTTGAGAGGCCGAGGGCACGCGAGTACTCTTTCTTCTCCCACGTACATAGGGTCTACTCTCGGATAGATTTCTTAGTGGTGAGTAAGGGACTGATTCCGAGAGTGGAGGAGGCCGAGTATTCGGCCATTGCAATCTCCGACCACGCTCCGCATTGGATAGAGTTGGAGATGGGGGAGGTGCGGGACCAGCGCCCGTTGTGGCGGTTGGATGTGGGGTTGTTGGCAGAGGAGGTGGTGTGTAGGAGGGTCCGGGCAAGTATTGAGGGGTACCTCAAGGTGAATGATGTGGGGGAGGTTCAGGTGGGGATGGTCTGGGAAGCCCTGAAGGCACTGATTCGTGGGGAGCTGATATCCATCCGGGCACACAGGGAGAGGAGCGAGAGGGATAGACTGGTGGGAAAGATGCTGGAGGTGGACAGGAGGTATGCAGAGGAGGACTGTTGGGGGAGAGGCGCAGCCTGCAGGCTAAATTTGATTTGCTGACCACTAGAAAGGCGGAGGCACAGTGGAGGAAGGCACAAGGGGCAGTGTACGAACATGGTGAAAAGGCGAGTAGGATGCTGGCTCATCAGCTCCGCAAGCGGGATGCAGCTAAGGAAATTGCTTGAGCGAGAGATAAGAGTGGGAATGTGGTGCGGAAGGGGGGGTAGAGGTGAATGAGGTCTTCAAGGACTTTTATGGGGAACTGTACCGGTCGGAGCCAACGGGGGAGAGGAGGGGAATGGAGAGGTTCTTTGGCGGGCTTTCTTTCCCGAAGGTGCAGGAGGAGAAGGTGGAGGGGTTGGGTGCGCCGATTGAGCTGGAGGAGCTAGTTAAGGGGATCGGGCAGATGCAGTCAGGGAAGGCACCGGGGCCGGATGGGTTCCCGGTGGAATTTTATAAAAAGTTTGTGGACCTAGTGGGCCCCTTGCTGGTGCGGACACTCAACTAAGCGTGGGAAGGGGGGGACTTTTCCCCCGACGATGTCGCGGGCGCTGATCTCGTTAATTTTAAAGAGGGACAAGGACCCCCAGCAGTGTGGTTCATACAGGCCCATATCTTTCCTCAACGTGGATGCTAAGGTGCTGGCAAAAATCCTGGCCACCAGGATAGAGGACTGTGTGCCAGGGGTTGTGCACAAGGACCAGACAGGTTTTGTGAAAGGAAGGCAGCTGAACACGAATGTGCAGAGATTGTTGAATGTCATCATGATGCCGGCGATTGAAGGGGAGGCAGAGATAGTGGTGGCGCTGGATGCGGAGAAGGCCTTCGATAGAGTGGAGTGGGGGTACCTATGGGAGGTGTTGGGGAGGTTTGGATTTGGTGAAGGGTTCATTAGATGGGTAAGGCTGCTATATGAGGCCCCGATGGCGTGCGTGGCCACGAATAGGAGGAGGTTGGATTACTTCCGGCTTTATCGAGGGACCAGGCAGGGTTACCCCCTGTCCCCCTTGTTGTTTGCACTGGCAATCGAGCCTCTGGCGATGGCGTTGAGGGATTCAGAGAGGTGGAGAGGCTTGGTGCGAGGTGGAGAGGAACATAGGGTGTCGTTGTATGCCGATGATCTGTTACTGTATGTGGCGGTCCCGGTGGGAGGGATGCCGGGGGTGATGGAGTTGCTAGCTGAGTTCGGGACCTTTTCAGGTTATAAATTAAATTTTAGGCAAGAGTGAGGTGTATGTGGTGCACCCTGGAGACCAGGAGGAAGGAATTGGTAGGCTCCCGCTTAGGCGGGCAGGGGAGAGCTTTAGGTACCTGGGGGTGCAGGTGGCCAGGGACTGGGGGACTCTTCACAAGCATAATTTCACCAGACTTGTAGATCAGATGGAGGAGGAGTTCAAGAGGTGAGACATGCTGCCATTATCATTGGCGGGGAGGGTACAGTCCGTCAAAATGACGGTGCTTCCGAGGTTCTTGTCCCTCTTTCAGTGCCTGCCCATCTTTATCCCCAGGGCCTTCTTTAGGAGAGTGACTAGCAGTATTTTGAGCTTTGTGTGGGCACATGGGACTCCAAGAGTGAAGAGGGTGTTCCTGGAGTGAGGGAGGGATAGAGGCGGGCTGGCGCTGCCCAACCTTCTGGGGTACTATTGGGCGGCCAATGTGTCAATGGTGCGTAAATGGGTGATGGAGGGGGGAGGGGTGGCGTGGAAAAGAATGGAGATGGCGTCATGTAGAGGTACGAGCCTGGGTGCCATGGCAAAGGCACCGTTGCCCCTCTCTCCTAAGAGGTTTACCACGAGCCCGGTGGTGGCGGCGACCCTAAGAATCTGGGGACAGTGGAGGCGGCATAGGGGGGAAACAGGGGGCTCAATGGAGGCTCCACTGGGTGGCAACCATCGGTTCATCCCGGGGAACAAGGATGGGGGATTTAGGGGGTGGCAAAGGGCGGACATCAGCAAATTGAGGGACCTGTTTATTGGCGAGAGGTTTGCGGGCCTGGGGGAACTGGAAGATAAATTTGGCCTTCCCCAAGGGAACATGTTCAGATACTTGCAGGTAAAGGCGTTTGCTAGGCGACAGGTAGAGGGATTCCCTTTGCTGCCCTCGCAGGGGACGATGGACAGAGTGCTTTCGGGGGCGTGGGTAGGAGAGGGGAAGGTGTCTGACATCTATAAGGTAATGCAGGAGGTGGAGGAGTCGTCAGTGGAGGAGCTGAAGGCTAAATGGGAGGAGGAACTCGGGGAGCAGATAGAGGACGGGACTTGGGCGGAGGCCTTGGAGAGAGTCAACTCTTCCTCCTCATGTGCGAGGCTTAGTCTCATCCAATTTAAGGTGCTGCACCGGGCACACTTGTCCGGGACTAGGATGAGTAGGTTCTTTGGGGGTGAGGATAGGTGCACCAGATGTTCGGGGAGTCCAGCGAACCACGCCCATATGTTCTGGGCATGCCCAGCACTGGAAGAATTCTGGAAGGGGGTGGCGGGGACGGTGTCGAGGGTGGTTGGATCCAGGGTCAAACCAGGGTGGGGACTCACGATTTTTGGAGTTGCGGTAGAGCCGGGAGTGCAGGAGGCGAAAGAGGCCGGTGTCCTGGCCTTTGCGTCCCTAGTCGCCCGTCGAAGGATTCTGCTACAGTGGAAGGATGCAAGGCCCCCAAGTGTGGAGACCTGGATCAGTGACATGGCGAGATTTATAAAACTGGAAAGGGTCAAATTTGCCCTGAGGAGGATCAATACAAGGGTTCTATAAACGATGGCAGCCTTTTCTGGACTTCCTGGCTCAAAGATAGGTATCTTGGTCAATAGCAGCAGCAACCCGGGGGGGGGGTTCCTTATTGTAGTGTTTATTCTGTAACTTTATATTGTGTTAATTTGCGTTGTTGTTAAAATGCTGTGTTGTTCAGGGAGGTGGGGCGAATGTTTATGATTGTTAATATTATTATTGTTATTTTTGGTATTTTACTAAGGTGCGCTATTGTTGTATAAATTCAAAATTTTTCAATAAAAATTTCAAAAAAAAAAGTGATCCAGAGATAGTCTTTTGATGGCAGAGAGAACAGCAGTACACACCTGCTTGGTCAGGCTTCAGCTTGAACATTGAGAACAAAACTAACACACCCTGCAGTCTGCTCATAAACGAAAGTTAAAAGCTGACAGACAGCCCAGCTCCACCCATTCTCTGACATCACTGTAGTAGTAAACACCCATTTCTTAAAAGGTACTCTCACAGGACAATCCGGATAGGTTCCCTATCAAAGTTAGCGGGTCAGTTGATCCCACTGTGCTGGATATGTTCAATGTTGCCATGTACCGGGGGGGGGGGGGGGTTGTTGAACGCTGACACCAAGTTGTTGGCGACGGTGTTGGTAATGAGTTTGGAGCCCCGCCCTCCAGGGGTGATCTCGGAGGACCAGACTGGTTTTGTTAAGGGCCAGCAGTTATCGGTCAATATACAGTGATTGTTAACCATTGTTCTGTCCCCTTGCCCAGTGGCTGAGCTGAGGTGATTATTTCAATGGATGCTGAAAATACAATTGACAAGGGTTGAGCGGGGCTACCTATTTGAAATTCTTGGAAGGTCTGGCTTTGGGCCAAAAGTTATATAATGGATTTGGCTTTTGTACAGGGCCGCCACCATGAGTGTGTGTACAAATGCTGAGTTTGGGTTACTTCAATTGAATAGGGGTACATGGCAGGGTTGTCCATTGTTTCCATTTTTGTTTGTTTTGGCAAATTGAGCCTCTGGCCATTGTGTTGAGGTTGTCCACTGGGTGGGGGCGAAGAAAGAGCTGGCGGGGAGGAGGAACATAGTTGGTCTTTATATGTCGATGATCTGCTGCTGTATAATCGTGGACCCACTCTCCAATATAGAGGAAATAATGAAGCTCAGAACTTTTTGCTCCTTCTTGGGGTATAAGCTGAATCTGGGAAAAATAGTGAATACATCCTGGTGAAAACCTCAGGGAGGAGAGCTGATCTAGGTGAAGTTGCCGTTTTGCCTGGCCAGGACTAGCTTCCGTTATCTGGGAATTGTGTGGCCCACGACTGGGCAGCGCTCCACAAACCAACTTTATCACTCTGGTGAATGGGGTTAAGGCTGATTTGAAAATATAGACGTCCTCCCTCTAATCTTGGCAGGCAGGGTGCAGACCGTGAAAATGAACATCCTCCTGAGGTTTGTGTTTCAGTGTTTCTCCCCAAATCTTACTTTTGTAGTCAATAAAATGGTATCTTCTCTTATTTGTGTGAGCAAGACCCCACAGATTCGTAGGACGTTGGCACTGCTGGGGAGGCTTGGCGCTATCTAATTTGACGTTTTATTATTGGACTGCAAATATTGTAACGGTAGAGGCTACAGGTTTGGTCAGATTTTATATGGGGGTGGATTTAGGCAGGCTCGTGTGGAGGTTAGAGTCTAAACCCTCGTCACTGCCCCACCTGTTTTGCCCTGCAAAAGTTACCTAGAGTCCTGTAGTGGTAGCCACTTCGAGCATTTGGAGGCAACTCAAACATGATTTTCAGCTGGGCTCCATGTCAATGTTGGGCCCCTATTTGCAAGAACTACTTGTTTGTGCCGTCTGGCTTGGACTCGTCATTTAGGGTATGGGGAAGGGAGGAGTTGGAGACATATTTATTGAAGAGAGGTCCGCCAGTGTGGAGGAGTTATTGGAGAAGTTCCAGCTCCTGAGAAGTAATGTATTTCAGTTCTTGACTTTTTGCCTCAGGAGATTCCTTCATTTCCCTTGGCACCCTTGCCTTCACTCTTGGATAAGGTCCGATCTCTGGCTGAGTTGGGTGAGGGAAGGATTTGAGGTTTTCGATGGCCAGATCCCGTCGTCAGAACAGATTTCGGTGGAGGAAGTAAAAAGAGAGAGCGCGTGGGAGGGTGAACTGTTTTTTTTAAAATGGGGGGTGGAATGAGGTTCTTCACAGGATCAAGACCACCTCCTCTTGAACTGGATCAAGTTGAGCCCAGCACAAGGTGGTCCACAGGGCGCACTGACCAGGGCGTGGATGAGTGGTTTCTTCTTGGGGGTGGAGCATAGGTGCAATTGTTGTGCTAGGGGACCGGCAAATCATACGCACATGTTTGAGCCCTGCCCGAAACTTGTCAGCTTCTGGGTCTCCTTTTTCAGCACCATGTCAGGAATTCTGAGTATTCAACTGGAGCAGTGCCCGTTGGTGGCTCTTTTTGGTGTATTGGACTTGCCGGTGCTGAAGACGGGGCGAAGGGGGATGTCCTCACCTTTGCCAAGTTAATAGTCCGAAGGAGAGTTCATGAGGGGGTCGATGGAAGGGTTCTACTGGAGGTAGCAGCCTTTCATCGCCTTTTTTCAAAGAATTCGTCACCATCAGTTGCTGAGGAGTTGTTGGTTTTTGTTAAATTTTGTGGGTGTAGATGTGGGTGGGTTTATTTCGCAATGGTTTTTGATGTATGCCATTGTTTCATTTTACCATGTTATAATGAAAAACCTTTCCGAATTAAAATATCTATTTTTTAAATCTATTAAATTCAGTAGCCACTCAGGTCTTTCAGTCTTCATCACCCTTTGGAAGTCTCAACGCAATGACGCCAAAGGAATTCCCCAGGAAATCTGAATGTTTAATGGGCTATTCCCCAGGACCCTTGGACCCTCCAAAAACTCGCCAACTCTTTAGTTAGAGGCAGAGACTTGAGATAGTTCTGACTTACCTGGTAGTTACCCAGGAATATTTAGAAAAATCCTAGTTCAACTCCTTTTTTTGTAAAAAAAAAAGTATTTTTATTAAGGTTTTGCAGAATTTTTCATAATAAAATAGTAACCATAATAACAAAACAAACTAGAGTGAACAGTAGCATAGTGCAAAAAGATAATATACAGTAACAATTAAATAGACATTACCCCACGTGACCCAGTCTTCCCACACCACCCCAATGAAGCACTCAACCCTGCCCCACACAGATTGCTGCTGCTGCTGACATTTTAATTTTCCCCGTGAAAGTCGACGAACGGCTGCCACCTCCACGAGAGAACCAGAGTGTAGACCCTCTCAAGGCAAACTTTATTTTCTCGAGGCTGAGAAACCCAGCCATGTCGGTAACCCAAGTCTCTACACTCGGGGGCTTTGAGTCCCTCCACGTTAATAAAATCCGTCTCCTGGCTAAGGGAGGCAAAGGCCAAGACGTCAGCCTCTTTCGCCTCCTGAACTCCCAGGTCTTCTGACACTCCAAAGATCGCTATCTCTGGACTCGGCATCACCCGTGTGTTAAGCACCGCGAGACATTGCCCTCGCAAACCCTTGCCAGAATTCTCCAAGCTCCGGGCATGCCCAAAACATATGGACATGGTTTGCAGGGCTGCCCTTGCACCTCATACAACTGTCTTCTACCCCAAAAAACTTGCTCATTCTCGCTGCGGTCATGTGTGCCCGGTGGACCACCTTAAATTGAATTAGACTGAGCCTGGCACATGAGGAGAAATTAACCCTGCCCAGGACCTCTGCCTACAGACTCGCTTCCAACTCCTCACCTAGCTCCTCCTCCCACTTGCCCTTGAGCTCCTCCACCAGGGTTTCCTCCGCCTCCTGTAGTTCCTAGTAGATATCCGACACCTTCCCCTCCCCCACCCAGGTGCCGGAGACCAACCCGTCCTGTATCCTCGGTGGCGGCAGCGTCGGAAAGGCCACTACCAGTTTTTTCAGGAAGGCTCATACTTGCAGACATTTAAAAGGCGCTTCCTGGTGGCAGATTAAATTTGTCCTCTTGCTCCTTCAAACTGGGAAAGCTTCCGTCTATGAACAGATCTCCCATCCTTCGGATGCCTACCCTCTGCCAGCTCTGGAACCCACCATCCACCCTACCCAGGAGAAACCTGTGATTGTTGCATATCGGAGTCCAGACCGACGCTCCCTCCACCCTCTTGTACCTCCTCCACTGTCCCCAGATCCGCAGTGTCGCCACCACCACCTGACTTGTGGAGTAACTGGTCGGCGAGAACGGCAAAGGAGCCGTTATCAAAGCTCCCAGTCTAGTACCTTTACATGATGCCGCCTCCAGCTGCTCCCACACCGCCACCCCCTCCCAACCAATCGCCTGCTTCCTAATCATAGCTATATTGGCCGCTCAGTAGGTGAGAATGTTCGGCAGCGCCACCCCCCTCCCCCCCCCCCCCCCGCCCGCTGTGATCTCCCTACTCGCGGGGTCTTATTCACCCACACAAAACCCATAATGATCCTACTCACCAGCTTAAAAAAAGCCTTAGGGATGAAGATGGGGAGGCACTGAAAGACAAACAAAAATCTGGGGAGGACAGTCATTTTCACGATCTGCACCTTCCCTGCCAGTGACAGCGGGAGCATGTCCCACCTTTTAAAGTCCCCTTCCATTTGCTCCACCAACCGGGTCAGGTTGAGCTTGTACAGGGCATCCCATTTCCTGGCCACCTGTATACACAGGTAACGAAAACTTTTCTCTCCCATCCTGAGCGCTGCTCTTTCAGTCTCTCCTCCTGCCCCTTGGCCTGGGTCACAAACAGCTCGCTCTTTCCCATGTTCAGTTTGTACCCTGAAAAACTACCCAAATCCCTCAGGATCCGCAGAACCTTCACCATCCCCTCCACAGGGTCCGAAATGTACAGGAGCAAATCATCCGCGTATAGAGAGACCCGATGTCCCCCCACCCGAACCAGTCCCGCCAGTTCCTTGAGGCTCTCAGCGCCATAGCTAGTGGTTCTAAACCTAGGGCAAATAGTAACAGGGAGAAGGGACACCCCTGCCTCATTCCCCGGTGAAGCTCAAAGCACCCTGACCTCAGCTGGTTTATACATACACTTGCTACAGGCGCCTGGTACAGCAATTTCACCCAGCCAATAAAGCCCACACCAAACCCGAATCTCACCAGCGTTTCCCAGAGGTACTCCCACTCCACTCGGTCAAAGGCTTTCTCTACGTCCATCGCTGTTACCACCTTCGCCTTCCCTCCCTCTGAGGGTATCATAATAATATTCAAAAGTCTCCGGACATTGGTATGGAGTTGTCTACCGTTAACAAACTCCAGTCTGATTTTCCTCTATCACCCCTGGGACGCAATCCTCAATTCTTGTGGCCAGAATCTTAGCTAGCAATTTGGCATCCACGTTTAAAAGCAAAATCGGCCTGTATGACCAGCAATGTTCAAGGTCCTTCCCTCGTTTTAAGAATGAGTGAGATCAAAGCCGGTGATATTGTTGCAGGGCGGGTTCCTTTCTCTCTAGCCTCATCGAAGGTCCTCATCAGGAGTGAGCTCAATATTTCCGAAAATTTCTTATAGAATTCTACCTGGTAACCGTCCGGCCTCGGGGCTTTACCCGATTGCATGTCCTCTATACCCTTGACAATCTCCTCCAATTTAATCGGGGCCCCCAGCCCCTCCACCAAGGTCCTCGTCCACCTTTGGAAACCTCAACTAGTCCAAAAATTGCCTCATATCCTAGTCCAACTCCTGGGTAACTGGACAGCTAATCCCCCCGCCCCCCCCTCCCATTACCTTCCCCACATGACCCAAGCCAACTAGCCTCCGCACCGATCCAACAACCCCACTTACCCAGCTTGACGGGCCCCCACCCCTCTGACTCCTTCCGGACACCCCAGACCTGATCCTGAGCCCGTCACCCAACTAACCTCCCACCATCCGATTGCCCGCGCCCACCCCCGACCTGACTAGACCCCACCACCCAATTTCCCCCAACCCAACCGCACCTCCTTTCCCAACTACCACCCAACCTGCATTCCATTTAGCCTTTGAAGATCTATTAAAACCCAGTGACCCAGACAGGCTATTGGAAGGGATGGGTAAGACTTTGCATCTGGAAATTCTCTCTTCTCCTTGCCAGCTCATTTATTTTCTCCCCATGATGTACACATACCACAGCAACATGGTTTAAAAGTTGTTGAAGAGGAAATATTGAGAGTGACTAGTAAGCAATAACAATTTTAAGTAAACTCTGATACTGGGAAAAATCTGTCAGTTGCTGATCATGGTAAGAGATGATGGTTGAACATTCTCACCGGGTGTCCAAGCCTGATAAGACCAGGCAAGGCAATTCAACAGCTCGAGATATTACACTATTCGTTATGATGTTTTTAATTGTCCATAATATTTTAGGCTTAATTATGCAGGGCAGATAATATCTGGGGATAGAATGAAGTGTGAAGATATTAGAAAGGAAAAATCTAATCCTAGGAAAAAGCTAATCCAAGGACAAAGTGGATGTGATAGACAAAACATACAACGGACTTTATGGTGACACAAACGGCTTTATAGTGAAGCGAATAGGGTTTCTCGCAGTGAAGGCATTTCCTTTTAGATCTCCTTTTATAAGTTTATTCCAATGCTTTGCGGATATTTATTGTGAATGGATGGCCCAGGCAGAAATATAAAAACGATTTTGTGCTAACGACAGCAATCTCCTTTGGCCAAAATAGCCTCTCTCAATCATCCTCTGGCTCATAATTTTACAATATCAGAGGCTGGAACATTTAATTGTTAATTTCATAGAGCAGAAATTCAATTAATGTTACCCCATTTTTTGTTAATGCAAGTCTCATGTGACACCTTTGTCACTTTCCATGTATTTGGTCGAGATTCTTCCCCACGCTCCCGATTCACTTAAAATACTGGGACATTTAAACATCACTTGCCAGAATACAGCACCAGGTGCCATACAAAAAAGGGATGTGGCTCCTGTGCGATTCCTTTTGCTGATGTCTCCAAGATTTCTTGTGCTGAGTCAGATCTACAGGACACTCGATCGGAAAACTGGCCAATAAATAAAAACAGAGGAATCTAAGCAGGTCATTTTTTCATCTGGTCAGCACCAAAAGGAGGGGTACCCCACTGACTGGATGAGTTGGGCCAACATATCAAAATATTATGCGGTGATATAAATTTCAAGCTCACTCCCAAATTACATTTCTTCACATATCCTTTTTAATTTTTCCAATTAAGGGGCAATTTTGTATGACCAATCCACCTAGCCTGCACATCTTTGGGTTGTGGGGGCGAGACCCATGCAGACACGGGGAGAATGTGCAAGCTCCACTCGGGACAGTGACCCGAGGCCAGGATCGAATCCGGGTCCTCGGCACCGTGAGGCAGCAGTGCTAACCACTGCGCCACCCTTTCTTCATGTATTCAAAGCAAATAATTATTTTAAAATGATAGCACACTCGCTATGAGTACAACATCATATTTTGGCTCAAAGTATTCAGAGTCAGCAGATTACATGACAACAATTAACCATGTTTACCATTATGCGCTTGACTTGTCCTGTCAATTTTGTTGTGACGTAATTCAATAAAAATCTAACAGGGGTCAAAGTGATAAGCATTCATAATTACTTGACCATTAAATAATTCATAGAAAAGAGTAAATGCAGAAATAATAACATTTTAAAAATGTACAGAGAACACCTGGTCATCTGGAGCCCTCATTATTTTCCAACTGAGAATTTGACAGGCAAACGTTTCATAAAGGTAAACCACTAAGTCTTTAATTCCAATCAGTATTACCTCCATACAAGGCATGATCATTCATGCACACAAGGATGCATTAAAAGCCCTGAGATTTTCCTATATTAACATGAACACAATCAGAAAAACAATCTTTGGGGCACATTATATAATCAAGGCAGTAAGCACAATATTAAACTTATATGTCTAGGATTTCATATGTTGGCACTAAGTAGTCCGATTTATAAAAATCAAAATGATGTCCAGGTACATCGTACAGACATATCTATACAGACCAATTTCATCACTGTTCATCATCATCAGTGGTCCAGGATATCAGTATGCAGTTGTCCAGTTCAATTTACAATTTCTCAAATAAGAAATAGTTCAGGCTGTTTGCAGCAAGATTTGTCCAACATTTGGAGGTTTGGGTGTTAAGCAGCAAGTAACATTTGCACCATACAAGTACATCTTCCCTTGACATTTAACCACATTACAATTCCAGAAGCCCCACCATCAACATCTTGGTGGACTGGGGTGGTTACCAATGACTAGATAATGGAGATAATAGATTTACCCTTGTATTTCCCAAAGCTTTTTCCCATCGACAATGCACAAGTCAGGAGTGTGGTGGAATACTCTCCACTTGCCTGGATGAGTGCAATACCAAAGAAGCTCGACACTATCCAGGACAAAGCAGCCTACCATTGGCACCATGTCCACTACCTTAGACATTCACTCCCTCCACCTCTGATGTACAGCAGAGTGTACCATCTACATACAAGATGCAGTGCAGCAACCTGCCAAGGCTCCTTCAACAGCACCTTCCAAACCTGTGAACTCTAACTCCAAAAAGAACAAGGACAGCAGATGTATAGAACACCACCACATGAAAGCTTCTTCAAAGTCCCTCTCTGTCCGGACTTGGAATGATATTGCCATTCTTCCTTTGCTGCTGGGTCAAAATCCTGGACCTCCCTCTGTGGACTGCAGCTGTTCAAAAATACAACTCCACTATCACCTTCTCAAAAGGCAACACGGAATGCAACCTCATTAAATAATAAAAATAATGATTTTATAAGTGATCAAAACTGATAAGCTCCCACCTTCCAAAACTTGGCCGAACCCACATTTTACGGAGTCAAAATTAGCAGGCTTGTTAAGCCTAATGGTTCTTGCTGGTTATTAATATTCTTTTCGTTTTGTCTAATAGCAGGGCTGAATTATTTTATGTTTTACAAAATTGCTTTACATTTTATGCAGCAGCCTCATAGTGCCCTACTCCAGAATAAGAGTTTGAAAGATAGCAAATAATAGACGGGCAGTCCAAAAAATTGACTTTTGAAATCAAAATATATTCATGAAGCACAAAGCAATCCACATTTGTTGTTAATTATTAGATTTCATTATTTTATCAGTTATTGGACGACAGACAAACGTCTGGTTGTTTTGTGAGGTTTTTTCACTATAGATACTGCATTAGGTAATGTAATGTGGTTGATGGTACCATGGAAAAGAGATATTAGGAAATAGGGTTCAGAAATGAGACCCCAATGGAGCAGACAACGTTGGGGCTCAACAGAAGAGAAAAACAACCGGAGCACAGGGTCAGAGGGATACACCCACACCTGTTGAAGTAATCTCAGAGTTCACAATATACAGGCAGTGGAATCCCCCAAAGATCCATAAAGGTGTTGAAAGTACTGGGCTGAAAACAGGTCTGCTGTAAACTGCCCATTTACTTCCAAGATGAAAGGGAGTATGGGGTCAAGGAAAGCTCATTAGCATTTCTACTTGGATACAAAGCTAAAATGTTCCATACTGCCATGAGGAAGAAGCCACTTTTGAGATAAGGTGACAGGTTTCCCTACAAATCAATGAATGTCACAGACAGACAGCAGTTTTGTGTGGTCAGGGGAGAGAGAAGAGCTGCTTGGCTTTGCAAGCTACCACAGTCGGGTATGGGGAGGAAACTGTCTCTAAATTGAAGGGATGTATACTGTAACCTTCTAAGGGTTCCAAGAGATTAGCCCTGGCATGAAAGAGGCAATAATCAAGAATAGGATTTACTGCTAGGGTAGAGTTAAGAAACTCACCAAAAACTAAAGAAAATATCTGGAGAAAGTCACTCAAAGTTACTACTCAGAGAAATAGGGATAAGGGAACCCATTGGAACCGGAAAGGAACTCTGGGCTGTTTGCTACTCAAATCTGTTAATCCATGGAGAGCGTGATGTAATTCCGTGGAGAGTGAAATGCGTGCTAAGTATAAAAGAGGGATGCTCCTTTCTGTAGTTAAAGTACATGTTGCCTTAAAAAGAAAAACAGCTTTCAGTCAATAGAGCTTGTCTAGTCTTTTACTGAACATGTTTGAATACATGAAATCTTGACAAGTCATTCTTTCAGCTAGTATCTGGAGGTTTGAATCTCTTTTTAAAAGTCATCAGAGTCTCTATGATAATCTTAAGATCTGCAAGTGCAAATAAATTTTGGAAAATCATTCACCCACTCTCTCAAGCAATCAAAATCAGTCCAGGGATCAGGAGAAAATTAACCACAATTTGGAAGAACAAGTGATAGCCAACATGAATTTGTTAAAAACAAGATGCATGACAAACTTATCTAATGAAATCTGATCTGATGGAAGGGCAGATCTATAGTATCATAGAACATAGTACTCAGAAGGTCAGACAACATCCATGGTGTGAAAAATATTGTTGGATAGGGCAGCACGGTAGCATGGTGGTTAGCATAAATGCTTCACAGCTCCAGGGTCCCAGGTTCGGTTCCCGGCTGGGTCACTGTCTGTGCGGAGTCTGCACGTCCTCCCCGTGTGTGCGTGGGTTTCCTCCGGGTGCTCCGGTTTCCTCCCACAGTCCAAAGATGTGCGGGTTAGGTGGATTGGCCATGCTAAATTGCCCGTAGTGTCCTAAAAAGTAAGATTAAGGGGGGGGGTGGGGTTGTTGGGTTAAGGGTATAGGGTGGATACGTGGGTTTGAGTAGGGTGATCATTGCTCGGCACAACATTGGGGGCCAAAGGGCCTGTTCTGTGCTGTACTGTTCTATGTTCTAAATCTTTTGAGGTGGCAGAGCAATCTGCTAAAGGAAGAGATTGTAGAAGCAAAGTTAAACATTTACAAAATCATAAGTTTGGAGTATTGAGCCCAATTATGGGCACCAGACTTTAGGAAGGATGTTAAGCCCCTTGGAAGGATTGTAGTGATGATTTACTAGAATGACACCAAGGATGAGGGACTTCAATTACGTGGAGAGACTGGAGAAGCTGACATTGTTCTCCTTTAAAATGATTATTTTAAGGGCCGATTTAATAAACATAATCAATATGTTGGAGAGTTTTGATGTAGTAAATAAGAAAACAACGGCAGCATGGTGATGCGGTGGTTACCCTTGCTGCGTCATGGCATCGAGGACCCAGGTTTGATCCCAGCCCCAGGTCACATTCAGTATGGAGTTTGCACATTCTCCCCGTATCTGCGTGGGTCTCACCCCCACAACCCAAAGGAGGTGCTGAGTAGGTGGATTGTTCATGCTAAATTGCCCCTTAATTGGAAAAAAAAAAATTTTTAAAACACTTAAAAAAAAAAGGAAGCCTTTCCACTGGCAGGAGGTCCAATAACACAAGACATATTTTCAAGATAATTGGCGTTGCGGAGATTTTTTTAAAAAAAATACTGCAAGTTATAAAATAGAATGTAGTGCCTAGGTGGATGTAGAAGCTTTCAAAACAGAACTGGACTTATTCATAGATTTACTTGTATAACTCTTGCAAAGAACTGGCACAGGCATGATAGATCGAACAGCCGTCTGCATTTTCCTATCATTCAACCTTTGCCACAGCCAACAACCAGTCTAGGTCCGTCCTAACAGCTCATGACATATCCTACAAGTCACTAAACAGTACTCCAAATATGGCCAAACCAATGATTTCTATAATGACAGATTAGTGACCTTTGATTTGTATTGAATGATCCTCTTTAAAACAACCCAATACCCAGCTTACTATGGCTAGGACATCTCTGCATTGGTTGTGAATTTCAAGCATGATGTATACAATAACACCAAGATCCACTTTTCCTTCAAATCGCTTTCAATATTATTCTTTGTAAATGTTCGATATGAATTACACTGCATAACAGTGCAGAAGGAGGTCATTCAGCCCATCGAGTCTGCACTGACCTACTTAAGCCCTCACTTCCACCCTATCCCTGTAACCCAATAACCCCTCCTAACCTTTTTTGGACACGAAGGGCAATTTAGCATGTCCAATCCACCTAACCTGCATGTCTTTGAACTGTGGGAGGAAACCGGAGCACCCGAATGAAACCCACGCAAACACGGGGCGAACGTGCAGACTCTGCACAGACAGTGACCCAGCGGGGAATCAAACCTGGGACTCTGGTGCTGTGAAGCCACAGTGCTAGCCACTTGTGTTGCCCTCAAATGTATTACGGTTAAACGCTATTTATCATTGTTTAGCCCATTCACCCAGTACTTCCATTATTTTTTTCTCTAGACTGCATTCCTCGGAAGTCCTAACTGTTGCAAAAATGCTCATGTCACCATCAAACCTGCTGACCAGGTCTTAGAGAAACAAGTGAACAGCAGTGGGTCTAACACCAATCCTGGGGTGACACCACTGCCTTTAGGCTGATTGATAACCATTAACTAAATTAAGGGAAAATATAAAATAATTAAATTTTGAGTGATTGAGGAATACCAGTCAGTCAAAGAAAAAAAATTTTTTTTTTTTTTTTAAAAAGTCGGCTACCAGAAATAATTATTTAAACTTCAATTAGAATCAAAGAATCGTTACAGCACTATGTCGCTATTCAGCCTAAATTTGAGTGCTCAGGGAAAGTTAGTCCTGAAAAAAAAAGTCAGCCTTCATCAAAACAAATATTCAAGTTACCAGCTGAGATAAGAGCTACAATTAGCCACAAAAGATTCAAATTGTAACAGAAAAGATAACCTATAATTAGAAACCTGGAAAATCTGTTTTGAGCCCGATGACTCTTGTCAAACAAAGAACTTGTCAAGAGTTGTCAAACAAAGCTTGACAAAGAGTCATCGGACTCAAAACGTTAGCTCCTTTCTCTCCCGACAGGTGCTGGCAGACTTGCTGAGATTTTCCAGCATTTTCCCTTTCATTTCAGATTCCAGCATCCGCAGTAATTTGCTTTTATTTAAATCGGTTTTGAGACTCTGCTCAAAGTTGGAGTGTCGTAACTCAACCATAGTTAGTTAGCAAACTGAATTTTGTTGCCCTTGGTCTGGCGCGAGCATCTCTCTCTAATTCAATTCAAAAGATATGGCTTGATCACTTAGCAGTGAAGTTCAGTAGTCGCAGAAAATGACACAAAGATGTACCAGAAAATGTTATGGTGAAATTAATGCTTTCACAATTAAGCAAAGAAACTGTTAAATTACAAAAATTAAATGCAAAAGTTCACTAGCGCGCACAGCTCTATAAAAGCAAATGTATCTTACACATCTGATGGTGATGCTCATAGTACATGGATGGGCACAATGCTCAAGGAGGGATATTACGCCTTAGTACACACAAGGCAACAGGGGAATTTGCTGTAATTAACTTCAAATTTCATATTTACAGGGTACTTTGTTTCGAAAAAGCTCCTTCATAAACAAATAGGAAAATACCTTTTGTCCCGCACCTTGCAATGCGAGACAGTTAAGTTTGATGGACACTCACTGTGAACAGTAGACAACCACTGGCTTTATTACTAAAGCATTGGGGAACTAACCCACTTCCTGAAGGTGTGATTAGAAATGAAAAGTTACAGATATCACATTTACAAGCTGCAACTGCAATGAAGCAAGGGGGATGTATGTGAATATTGTAATAGCCAACCCATGAGTGGATATCACCCTATTGTTACTGGCATTGAGAGAATGCATTAGCCCCACATATAATACAGGCACAAATCTGTGTTAGGCCAAGTAGTTCACTGTTTTTAATTTCACAATAGAGGAGCACAAATTAAAAATGTCTTTGTCATTTGTAAACGTATATCATAATGTATAGTCCAAATCACACAACAATATTCACTGCACCAGCTTGCAAAGTGTAAACAATTAAGAAAGGTTTTAGTTGCATGTAGTAGCCTAAATACTGGACAGACATAAGAATACCAGTTTGTGGAATGCAAATACAGGAGCTTTTAACACTCAAAGGAAGGAAGGAAAGAAGAAACTAAGCCACATGAATACAATTGCTTTCATGTCCTGAATACATCACAAAGCACTTCATAATGTGCAGTCAGTCATGTTGCAGGCAAATGCAACAAGCACTGATACAGGAGGAGGAAAGAGAAAAAGAGTGGGCGAGAGAGAAAGAAAATAATTCATCTTCAAACCAATACATCAATCCAGCCCCAGAAAATTCAGTTGACTCTTTAAGTAGATCTGTAAGCCACCATCAACGTTTTGTCTCGTAAGTGTCATGAATGAGAGTTGGCTTAAGTCTGAGGGCAACATCTGCGAGACTCAGTCTATTGTAAGATGGTGGGAAAACCAAGTGACTTAGTTAACTTCATCATTCGCACTCACCTACCCGTCATAAACACAGCAGCTTATGTTACTCACTGCAGAGTTCAGAGTCTCTGACCTACTCTTCCGGTCACAATATTTACATAGCTGGCTCACTTTCAGGCAATGGTCCATCCTACGATGTTGATGGTGGGGATTTTGTGATGGTACTGCCATTGAATGTCAAGCGGAGGCGGCTGGATTCTCTTTTGTTGGAGAGGTTTATTGCCTGCTGTTTTTGTGGCGCGTATGTTAACTGCCACTTGTCAGCCCAAAGCCGAATGTGGTCCAGCTCTTTCTGCAGATGGACATGGTCTGCTTCAATGTATGGCGAGTCACAAATAGTGCTAAACTTTGTGCAATCATTACAGAAATTCTTGACCTTGATGGAAGGACGAATATTTATAAGTAGCTGAATATCATTGTTCCTGAGGAAATCCTGCTGTGATGTTGTAGGGCTGAGTTTATTGGAAACCATCTTCCTTTGTGCGAGATATGACTAAACGATGGAGAGTATTCCCACTGACCTCAACTTCGCAAGGGCTCGTTGACGCCACACTCCATCAAATGCTGCCTTAATATCAAGGGCAGTCACTATCTCCTCACATATGATGAAGCGGTACTGACACTGCAATGTCAACGACACCTTATCTTCCAATCACTTTGCTGATGATAGAGAATAGAATGATGAAGCGCTATTTGGCCGGACTGGATTTGTCCTGCTTTTTGTGGGCAGGTCGTACCTGGGTAATTTCCCACAATATTGGGTAGGTGCCAACGTTGCACAGTCTTGAAACAACTTGGATTGGAGCATAGTTCAGCAACACAGGTCTTCAGCACTACAACCATAATGTTGTTGGAACCTACAGCCTTTGCGGATTCCAATGCATTTGGTAGTTTCTTGAAAGCTGTGGATGAGAAAGCTTCAACTAGACCAAGACCTTGCTGTTCAACTTCCACAAAGAACTCCAACCACCCCATGCTACTCATCTAAGGTGAGCCCAACAGTATATAATGTCAGTATATTGAAATGCTGAGTTTTGCTTTAAAATGCACAGGACACCCATTACTATTATAATGTTCCCACTTCTGCCTTTACAGCACAAGCCACCACCATTGCTTAAACTCACCCCCAGACTCAAATTTTAAGAAGCAAACAAACTCTGGTGAACACCAGACATGAACTCTAGCTTATCCAAAACAGTACTGCCATGATCCTCCCCCTCATTGAGTTATGTCCTGACAATTCTCCAAGGCTCCGAAGTTCTCCAAAGCAATTAAATCAAAATGCTCAGTTATTTTCAAAATGAAGGTCTCCACGGATCTGCCCCACTATACTTTCTTGCACTATATGAATCTTTTACTTTTCCAATACTGGTCTTCTTTATATTTATCTTCCTCCATTCTAATATTGGTATAAAACTTTGTTGGCAAAATCTGTTATGATCCCCTGGAAAACAACAAAACAAAAGAACCAAATTTACCAATTGATCCCAAAAAAATAAAAATGCAGAAATTTCACTGTTTATAGCCTTTACTTCATCAAACCAAAATCAACACAAGCTAAGCATGAATTAACAGACAAATCGTTGTCAATATATACCAGAAATTACATGCTAAATAAAGATACAAAAAAAGACAGATGAATGCAGTCCACGCAGCGTAGCTGGCACCAATTTCAGCCACAAAAATCCTTCAAAGCTTTGAACTTCCTCAGGTAAAATTCCAGCTCCTTTTTGTTAACTATTTAACAAACAATTCCCATCCGACAGCAGTTTTTCCCCTGGATACAATCTTCAACAAAATGGCGTATTCTCCAGAACCTTCCCAGCTTTGCTGAATCGTTGATTCCCTTATTTCCCATTTCTTTTACTTTGTGGTTATCATTTTTGATCCATGGATGTTTAATGGACCTTTAAGTCAAGCAGAGGAAATGTAAAACTCTGAAGTTTCAAAATGTTACCCTGTGCAACAGGTTTAGCTTCTGAACAGAAAGACAGGAACACGAGAGATTGGAGGGGTTCAGTTCGATAATTTGGCTGGTGGCCAATGAATTGGCAAAAGGTAGTATTCTGCCCAGCGATATGCAGTGATTGGGTCCTACCCGAATGGGATAGTTTTCAGAGGACGCAGGAAATGACAGTCGGATCCTGGACACTGAGAGGAGCAGCTGAGTGTATCTGTCTCTCCCTCTCCAGATATACTGTCTATCTGCTGTTTTCTGAAGCTGCAGAGAAGTCTGGATGAATCTACAGTGAAAACCATTAGAGACTGAAAACAAAAACCTCAAACTGAAGGCCTAGATTGAAAACAGATGTACAGGAAGAAGTCCACCTGAAACAAAGACACTTATCCTTTTATTTTCATAATTATTTTAAGTCCTTCTTTCAATTATAGTGGCGAATTACAGGGTCAGGAATTAAATAATTAACCAGTTGTATTTGCCACATATTTAATTATAGTCAGTTATTAATAAAAGTGAATAATGTTTGAATTTACAAACCTGGGGACTATTTATTCCAAGGAGCCGTGCTCCGAAAGCTCGTGTTTGAAACAAACCTGTTGGACTTTAACCTGGTGTTGTAAGACTTCTTACTAGGGTGTTTTTAAAGAATTAATTGATCATGTCAATTGTGTTGCAACCCCTGGTCAAGTGGGGCTGGGATTGACCACGCACTAGCCCAAGGTTTCACAACACTATCACAAGCGTCTTGATGGCTTGGATCCACTAGTATTATCTTAATTCAAACCCTCAGTAATAACCCTGTGCACTCCATGACCGAGTCTGGCCAGCCAATGAATTGAAGAGTAAGAAACAGCTGCAGCATCCATGCATCTGCCTATTGCCAGCTCCTGGACGTCACCCTTATTTTCATCAGCCTGCTTGCACAGCTTGATTATCTGAGCTTGGGTGTCAGTGTCTTTTATTTGGTTTCAGTTTCAGTTTCCCCAGAAACCCAAAGTGTCACTTTCCCTTAGGATCTGACACTAAAACACAAGCTTTAAAACCACAGTCAGTGTATCCAACAGAACATTCAATAAGACATCTAGTCAGACAACTTGCACATGGCATCTCACTGGTCCCACAAACCGCAGGTTCCATCACACTACAACATGGAACATGTCACAAACCCTCTGCTTTGCTACTCCTCCCCTACATTAAATGTGCATTATAAAATCAGTATGCAAGATGTACAAACATATTTGCATCCTAAAAGGATTGATCAGATGTCTGTTCTGAAAGACTCCTGTTTTCTAATCTCACTACATTCCGTTCTTACACAATGCTGATACTTCATGGTGGGAATTGCTCATAGCAATGTTTGCTCCTGCAGCAGGGCCACAATATCAGGTGGGGCAACTAGAAACAGTGCTGAGAGGTAAATCAAAGTGCTTCTGTGTACTTAAATGTGAAGTGACCCTCTTCATACTTGGTCGAGTGGGTTAAAAAGGAAAGAATACCACTGCGATGTGAGAATAGTGACAATACGATTCAGAATGAGTTAAAGACAGATTACTATTTAAACCAGCAGAACTGGTTACAGCGACTCCAATGGAACTGACAATGGAGATACATTTTGAGGAAGTATAGTTTCCTATGCATAAATCCAAATTATTTGAATTTTCTGACACAAGTTTAATTGAATTAAAAAAGTATTGGTTCTGGAGTATAAACCAGGCTTCATCATTTGAATCTACAAATTTTAAATTATCCATTCACAGGAGGATAATATTCCAAAAATCACAATCCAAAAATACCATTGGTTTGTGTTGTAACAGAGTAAGCAAAGCTAAACGTTCTGCCTTGGACGTTCATACAAATGCAAGCTGTTGCTAAAAATGAGGTGGACATTGAAATTAAATGCAATGATGGACTAGAAATGGAAAATGCAATTAGTTAAAACTCCTAATAAGTACGAAGATGTTTGTGAATATAACTTAAATCCAACCCAAGCAAATGTAAACGAACACGATTGCGTTGCCACGGAATTATGACACCCTATACAATCATCTAATAACATTAGTTTGCACGATTTAGATTCCTTCCCACATGAGGAAAGTGTATCCTTGGGTGCGAGATATTACAGTATTCCACACGACCAGAAATGGCAGCCGTGGGATGGGTGGCTCAGCAAACAGAAAATAATCGGCAACCTCATCTCAAGTGTGTTATTCCACACTTCTGAGGCGGAAAAGGGAGAATCCGAAGTGAAACTTCCTGCCTTTCCTGCAACAACACAATAACACTGTCCCAACAAGCAGGTGGTGGGCACAGTTAGCCTCAAAAGGAAAACAATTATTCAAAAGTAAATTACTGCACTGGCCGATTGTAACACGTTTAGCACTTGTTTGACGAAGAAAAACATCAAGCCACACTGCGTACATAAGCGATGGACTAAAAAGTACAAAATGCAAGTTTAGGCCACAAATTTCATGACATACAAACAAAAAAACCTGCCTAATAACCATAACTCTTTCCCATACGAGACAGGTCACAGGACAAAAAAAAAATGTATGCAATGAACATTTTACATTTGGTTCTGAACTCCAGCAACAGCAAATAGTAAGGCGGCTGCTGAAGCCACGATGATGATAATAACAACAAACGCTGGGGCCAAAATGGCGACAAAGCAGGCTGCAGGGCAATAACATTGGCTGGCCTCTTACCTCCACAAGGTGGGGGGGGAGGGAACCACTCAGCAGCAATCGCCCCTCCACTCGACTCCTTTTCTTCTTCAGCTCTCTCCCGAGCCCTGAGCGTCAACCCAAAGTATTTCCAATAGATTGCTGCTTTTATGTGTAATGTGTGTGTGTGTATTAATCAGCCTCTCCAATGCTGCTGCCGCTGCTCCGCAGTCTTTCCTCCTCCCCCTCTCCGGGTGCTCGCGCTCGACGCTCCTCCCGCTCGATCGCGCGCGCGGGGATTCCACCAAAACACGGAAGGAGGCGCGCGCGAGCGGGAGAGTCACGTGCCATTCTGCCCCCATCTGACGTAACAATCGGCTCGCATTGTTTTGTTGCCCCTGTATGTGTGTGTATATGTGTCAATCATGTCTTCCCATTCCCTGGGAAGGCAAGGCAGTGGGGATGGGGCGGGACGCCGGGGGGTCGTTTTACTCTGTACTGCAAACCGAGGGGCTCCAAAATTTGGAGCATCCGCCCCCCCCCCCCCCCCCCGTGTCTGTACGCCTGACCTGGAACGTATACTGTGAATATCAAAGGTCGCGCGAAGTTGCATTGAGGCACCTCAAAAGAGGAACTTTGCAAAGGAGCAAAGTTGAATCCTGTCGTTCTTTCTGTCATTTTCCAATGTGGGATGTTCTCGCCCTCAGCATGTGTGCCTGCCTTGGTGGGATGTATTTTGTAAACAGATTTGAAGGAAGATTTAGGACTGAATCAAGGAGGAACTTCTTCACTCAGAGGGTGGTTAAAGTATGGAATTCCCTACCGAAAGGAGAAGTAGACGCTACTTCATTGAATATATTTAAAGATAGGATAGATGTTTTTTTTGAAAAATAAAGGAATTACGGGATATGGCGAGAATGCGGGTAAGTGGTTCTGAGACCACGAAAAGATCAGCCATGATCTTATAGAATGGCGGAGCAGGCTCGAAGGGCCAGACGGTCTACTTCTGCTCCTAGTTCTTATGAATGGAAACACTTTTAGAGTGGAACGTACCGCATAGAGACAAGTCAAATTTTATTGCACTCCGTGTAATTTTCAAATGTTTTGTTATGTGCTTCGACAATTTTTATGAACAAAGCATATCTTTGGGGGGGAAATAGTTTCACACCTATAGCTGCATGAAAACAAAACACGGTGGGGGAGAGAGCCGAGCGATAGAAATGGACCTGCGTTTTTAACATTTTGCTCAATTTCCTCTCCACCAAACCATGTTGTTTTCTTGCGGCTTCCCGCAAGAGTGGAGGTGGCAAGGATCAGTCCTGATGAATGACTGTGTTGCCTGACTTGCTGAGTATTTCCTTCATGTTTTTATATTTGGCAGGGAACAGTGTAAGTTGAACGTACAGTTGCTGCCTGATCTGCTGAATGCTTTCAGTATTTTTTTAGGGGCGAGGCTTTTTTGCTGCTCTATTTCAAACCTTGTATACAATCCATCACCGGGGACAATTCCATCTTTGTAGCATTACCCACTTCCATGCGACCCTCACTTTCAACAGAAGTTTATAGTTCTATTTTGCTCTCGTAGGTTACATTTCCAACCGTCTCTCATCTACTGACAATGGATCTTTGTTCCCCAACAAATATAAATTAAAATTTTAATCTGCAAATTTCTCCACAGGCACCTCCAAGCCCATATCCTTCTCCAACCTTATATTCCTTGCTGTTTCTCAGGTCCTTTCTGTTGTTCTGTTATTCATTTTCAATGTGTTGTACGTTGAATGAGCTCAACGTCTCTATGGTTAGTGCTGGTCTCCCTCCATGACTCCAACATTCTGTTGATCGTTTGTCAAGTAAATTGTTAAAAGGAATCAGACCTATTGCCTGTACGTATTTGAACCCAGGGCTTTTAACATTACCACAACAAGATGTATAACAATTTCTGACATTCCTCACAATAGAAGCTGTCATATTTTATCAGTAGAAAGTATGTTAAATTATATAAATGTTTAGCTTTCAATGGACCAATTATTCAATCATTCATAGAAGAATAGAATAAAATACCTACCGTGCAAAGGAGGCCATTAGGCCCATCGAGTCTGCACTGACCCTCCGAAAGAGCACCCTAACTAGGACCACTCATAGGACATAGAACAGCACAGGACAGGCCCTTCGGCCCTCGATGTTGTGCCGAGCAATGATCACCCTACTCAAACCCACGTATCCACCCTATACCCGTAACCCAACAACCCCACCCCCCTTAACATTACTTTTAAGGACACTACGGGCAATTTAGTATGGCCAATCCACCTAACCCGCACATCTTTGGACTGTGGGAGGAAACCGGAGCACCCGGAGGAAACCCACGCACACACGGGGAGGACATTCAAACTCCACACAGTCAGCCAAGGCCGGAATAGAACCCGGGTCCCTGATGCTGTGAGGCAAATGTGCTAACCACTGTGCCGCCCCAATCAGGATTTAGTGTTATCTGTTAAGATAAATCAGAAAGAAACTTTACACAAAACAGTGATTAAATCATTCTCCCACCTTCCACAACTAAAATAATTAAGAATAATCCAGCACACAATTACAAGTAGTGTACAGGGATGGGATTATAATGTGACTTGTTTGACATGACTGAAACTCAAAATAATCAAACCTATCATGTATTCTCTCTATACAACACGGTTGTTGACTTCCTCTTTTTAGTTTTGAGACTATTATATCCTTGTACATGTCTGAGAGTGTTAATTTAATTTAAGGTTTCGTTTGGAGACAGAAATTTGTTTTCCATACATTTCCAACCGCCGGCAGGAAACTTGCAATCCTACCTGGTTCAGCCTGTATGTGACTCCAGTGATTTAATAAATTGTTAATTAATTCAACAGAATGCCACTCGTGTTGCCAACTGCGAGGTTTCATCTCGAGTTGCCCCATGCTCCCATCCATTTCTTCTGACGTGCTACCTTCCCACACCAATAGAAAGCAAAAAGACTCATTATGCAATTGAATGATTGACTGTCAACCGGCCTCCACCGCTCCAATTTTACATATTTTTTTACATCTGATAAGTGAAATGATCAAAGAAAATGTTTTTGTTATAAACATTTTATTGAGGTATTTATGGTTTTACAACAACAAAATAAACAATGTACATGAATTTATAAACATAGTGCAGAAGCCGTCTTCCTCCCTTACAGGTCCCGCCTTTACTAACTCCCGACTCTAAACTAAGCTAACCCCAGCCCCCCCCCCCCCCCCCCCCCCCCCCACAACCTTCTGCTGACGGTTAATTTTCCCCAAAGAAGTTGATGAACGGCTGCCACCTCCGGGCGAACCCTAACATTGATCCTCTCAAGGCGAACTTGATTTTCTCCAAGCAGAGAAAGCTAACCAGGTCAGTTAGCCAAGTCTCCGACTTTGGTGGCTTTGAGTCCCTGCAAGCTAATAGTTTCCGTCTCCGGGCTACGAGGGAAGCAAAGGCCAGAACGTCTGGCTCTTCTCCTGGATTCACAAATCTTCCGACACTCCGAAAATCGCCACCTCTTTGGACTCGGTGCTACCCTTGTTTTTAACACCGTGGACATGATATCCGCAAACCACTGCCAGAATCCCCTCAGCTTTGGGCATGTCCAGAACATGTGGACATGTTTCGCTGGCCCTCCCGCACACCTTACGCACCTATCTTCTACCCCAAAGAACCTGCTCACCTGGGCCACTGTCATGTGAGCCCGGTGAATGACCTTGAATTATATCAGGCTGAGCCTGGCACATGTTGTGGACGCGTTAACTCTACGCAACACATCCACCCAGAGACCATCCTCTATCTCTCCTCCTAACTCCTCTTCCCACTTGCACTTCAGTTCCTCAGTCTGCATCTCCTCTGACCCACTGAGTTCCTTGTAAATGTCAGAGACCCTCCCTTCTCCCACCCACACTCTAGAAACTACCCTGTCCTGTATCCCCCTTGGTGGTAGGAGCAGGAAGGTTGAAACCTGCCTGCGTAGGAAGTCCCGACACCTGCAGGCACCTAAATTCATTTCCCCTCACCAATCCAAATTTCTCCTCCAGCTCCCTCAGGCTAGGAAAGCTCCTCTCTATAAACATATCCCCCATCCTCTCAATCCCTGCTCTTTGCCATCTCCGAAACCCTCCATCCATCCTTCCCGGGGCAAACCGGTGATTATTACAAATTTCTCCTTTCCGCTCCCACGTGCCTCCTCCATTTCCCCCAGACCATCAGGGCTGCCAACACCAGGGGGCTGGTAGAGTACCGTGATGGAGGGAACGGCAGAGGCACTGCTATCAACGCCCCCAAGCTGGTGCCCTTGCTTGAAGCCGCTTTCACACACCCCTATACCGCCCCTCCCCCACCACCCACTTCCTGATCATTGCTATGTTCGCCGCCCAATAGTAATTACTGAAGTTCGGCAGCGCCAGCCCGCCCTCCCCCCACCCCGGTCCGCTCAAGCATCCCCTTTTTTACATGCTCGCCCAGACAAAGCCAGTAATTACTATTGACCTGTTTGAAAAAGGACCATGGAATAAAGATGGGGAGACACTGAAACACAAACAGGAATCTCGGGAGGACCGTCATTTTCACCGTCTGCACCCTCCCAGCTAGTGACAACGGGAGCGCGTCTCACCTCTGAAAATCGTCCTTCATATGGCCTACCAGTCGGGCCAGATTTAGCTTGTTCAGCCGTTCCCATTCCTACGCCACCGGGATGCCTAGGTACCGAAAACTTCCCCCTACCACTCTAAACGGCAGCTCCCCCAGTTGCCTCCCCTGCCTCCTTGCCTGGACAGCAAACATCTCACTTTTCCCCATATTTAGCTTATACCCTAAAAACCAGCCGAATTTCCCCAGAATCCTCATCATTTCTTCCATCCCCTCTAATGGGTTCGATACATACAGGAGCAGGTTGTCTGCATAAAGCGAGACTCTGTGTTCCACTGCCCCTCGGACTAGCCCCTTGAGGCACTCAAGCGCAATTGCCAGTGGCTCTATGGCTAACGTGAACAACAGTGGGGAGAGGTGGGCATCCCTGCCTCGTCCCCCGATGCAGCCTAAAATAGTCCGATGTTGTCCGTACGCTCGCAACAGGAGCCTGATACAACAACCTGACCCAGTCAATAAAGCCCTGCCCAAATCCGAACCATCCCAGTACCTCCCACAGATATTCCCATTCTACTCGATCAAAAGCCTTTTCTGCACCCATCGCGATCGCTACCTCCACCTCCCTACCTTCCGTGGGCATCATGATCACGTTTAACAACCTTCTTACATTGGTCCCTTAACAAACCCCGTCTGGTCCTTCCCAATAACGTTCGGAACACAATCCTCAATCCTAGAGGATAAGATTTTGGCCAGCAGTGTTTGCCCATATTCAATAGGGATATCGGCCTATAGGGCCCACATAGCTCCGGGTCTTTGTCCCGCTTCAGGATCAATGAGATCATGGCCTGTGACATCGTCGGGGGAAGCACTCCACATTCCCTTGCCTCATTGAATGTCCTCATCAACAGCGGCCCCAATATCCCAGAGAACTTTTTATAGAATTCCACTGGGTACCATCCGGCCCCGAGGCTTTACCTGACTGCATGGCCTTCAGACCCTCCGCTATCTCTTCCAACCTGATCGGGGTCCCCAGCCCTCCTACGAACCCCCCCCCCCCCCCCCCCTCCTGTCCACCTTCGGGAAATTCAGCCCCCCAAAGAAGTGCCTCATCTCCTCCGGCCCCGCTGGGGGTTCCGACCCATACAGCCTACTGTAAAACTCCTGGAACGCCTGATTCACCCCTGCTGGGTCTCCAACCAGGCTCCCGTCCCCACCATTTACTTTCCCTATCTCCCTGGCAGCCTCCCTCCTTCTAAGCTGCTGGGCAAGCATTCTGCTGGCCTTCTCCCCATGCTCATAGATCGCCCCCCTCGCCTTCCTCAGCTGTTCTACCGCCCTCCCTGTAGTTAACAAGCCAAATTCTGCCTGTAGCCTCCGTTGTTCCCTTAAAAGCTTTGCTTCCGGGGTCTCCGCATTCCTCCTGTCGACCTGCAATATCTCCTTTATCAGTCGGTCCATCTCTGCTTTGTCTACCTTCTCCCTGTCTGCCTGTATCGAGATCAGCTCCCCTCTAACCACCGCCTTCAATGTCTCCCAAGACCACCGCTGCCGAAAATTCACCCGTGTCGTTGACTTCCAGGTAGTTCTGAATACATTTCCTCAGCCGCCCGCACACCTCTTCGTCAGCTAAAAGTCCCACGTCCAGCCTCCAGTGCGGGCACTGGCTACTCTCCTTGCTAACCTGTAGGTCATTCTAGTGCGGGGCATGATCTGGGATTGTAATCGCCGAATACCCCGTGTCCACCACCCCCGTCAGTAGAGCCCTGTTCAAAATAAAAAAATTGATCCGGGAGTACACTTTATGCACGTGTGAGGAGAAGGAAAACTCCTTCACTCTCAGCTGCCCAAATCTCCATGGCTCCACCCCTCCCCATCTGCTCCATGAACCCCTTTAGCTCCTTTGCCATTGCTGGCACCCTGCCCATCTTTGAGCTCGATCGGTCTAAACCAGGGTCAATAACTGTGTTGAAGTCCCCTCCCATGACCAACTTATGCGAATCTCGGATCCAGGATCTTCCCCAGCATCCTCTTCATAAACTCCACATCATCCCAATTTGGCGCATACATATTTACTAGTACCACCTGCACCCCCTCCAGTTTCCCAATGACCATAATGTACTGGCCTCCCACATCCGTAATTATTCTTCCTGCCTCAAACACCACTCACTTATTAATCAGGATTGCGACCCCTCTAATCTTCGAGTCCAGCGCCGAGTGAAAAACCTGTCCGACCCATCCCTTCCTTAATCTGATCTGATCAGCTACTCTAAGGTGCGTCTCCTGTAGCATTACCACATCCGCCTCAGATGCGCAAACACGCGCGCCCTCTTAACCGGCCCAATTAGTCCTCTTGCATTCCAGGTGATCAGCCTAGTTGCGGGGCTCATCCCCCCCCCCCCACTTCGCCGATCAGCCATCACCTTTTTTGGGCCAGTCTCCAGCCCGCATCCCACGCCTCCACCAGCCTGCCCCAGGCAGCCTCCGCCCCCGACCTCCTTTCTGTCCCTCAGCAACAGTCCTTCCCTCGTCAGCAGAACGTCCTCCCCCCCACCGCTAGTAATAGCACAATCTAAACCGACCCCTTCGACAAGCATAACATTTGCTCACCCCCCACTGCGCATCTATGAGCTAGCCCGCCCAGCTAGCTTGGTGACCACCGCCCATGGCGCTAGACATTCTCCCACCTATTGTGTCCCCCCCCCGGCTTATACACACATACTCAAACGAAAAACCAGGCCCAACACAATTGCCCTAGAAAAAAAAATCGATAAATAAAGAAAAGATCAAACAGAAGATCCAGCATCTAACAAACACACCTCTAGCCCCCATCAGTGCAAATGTAAACTTTAACTCACTCAACTCTGCAACTGGCCCCCAATCAATACAGAAGGCATTACAAATAACGTCCGAAAAACAGGGAACTTTTTTAAAGTGAACATTGCAGAAAAGTTCAAAGTCCTCAGTCCGCCACCAGTCCTTTCCTTTTCGCGAAGTCCATTGCTTCCTCGGGCGACTCAAAATAAAAATGTTGCTCCTCATAGGTGACCCAGAGACGGGCCGGATACAGCAGTCCAAACTTCACCTTTTTCTTAAATAGGGTCAACTTTATCTGATTGAACCCCGCTCTTCTCCTGGCCACCTCTGCATTCAGGTCCTGATAGATCCGCAGGATACCGTTCTCCCATTTACAAGTCCGTGTCTGCCTGGCCCATTGTAAAATACGCTCCTTATCCAGGTACCTGTGGAATCTCACCACCATTGTCCTCGAGGGGTCCCCCACTCGCAGCTTCCTCGCGAGCGCTCTGTGAGCCCTGTCCACCTCCAAGGGTCAGGAGAACGTCCTATCCCCCAGCAAATTCTCGAACATGCCTGCTATGTATGCCCAGCGTCTGCTCCTTCGGACACCTCCGGGAGACTGACGATTCTCAGGTTCTGCCTTTAGGATCTATTCTCTAGATCCTCCACCTTCTCCAGGAGCCTTTTCTGCTGGTCTCTCAGCATCCCCACCTCCAGCACCACCACAGTTTGATGTTCGTCCTGCTCAGCCAGCGCCTTCTCTACTTTCTGGATCACCCAATCTTGGGCATCCAATCTGAGCTCCAGCCGCGCAATTGATTCTTTAATCGGGTCCAAGCCCTCCTGGATAAATTGCATCAGCTGCTCTGTTGACTGCTGGGTCGACAAGCTAGGACTCCGGTCAGCTTCAGCCAAGCCTTCTCTGTTCGTCTGTTTCTTCCTTTGTGAGCACTTCTAGTCCGCCTCTTCGTGCACTGATGTGGGAATCCAATCAACAATTGCCTCTGCCATCAATTTTCCAAACCTTGTCCGGTAGAAAATCGGGGGAAAAGGTCCAAAGGCCTGACCTGAGCGGGAGCCACCAAATGTGCGACCTACTCCTTCATAGCCGCCACCGCAAGTCAAAAATGTTTTCTAAAATAATCCATTTTAATGCCCCGATGATATTTCCTTCAAGGGTTGCACACAGCAGAGTCCTGGAGATTGATTTTCAATTCCTTCCTGTAGACTCCTGGGCCAATCCTGGAGGTTTACAACCCCCCCAGTGTCACCTATGTCAAGGGTGGATTGACAGATAGAACAGGGGTGGGTCAATTCGCACTGTACGAAATATTCACCACCACAAATAGCCTTGAAACGAAACATCTCGAGGCCTTGTTCACTGTAGCTGGGTACTTCAATCAGGCGAAGCCCAAGTGCTTACTATCTAGTTACCACTAACACATCACCTGTTCCACCAGTGGCCCAAGCATCCTGAACCACTGCTGCACAATATCAAACATGCCTACCGCTCTATTGCCCGCCCACACTTTGACAAATCTGACCACAAAGCTGTGCTCCTGCTCCCGGCTTGTAAGCAAAAACTGAAGCGGGAGAATCCGTCAAAGTCGTGCATTGTTGGTCTGAGGAATCGGATGATCTCCTACGGGACTGCTTAGAGTCAGTGGACTGGTCTGTATTTAAAAACTCTGCAACCAGCCTGAACGAGTACGCACTACAGTAACTGACTTCATTAGTAAGTGTGTAGAAGACTGTGTGCCAAAGAAACAAATCCGCGTGTTTCCCAACCGGAAACCCTGGATGAACAGGGATATCCACTGCTTGCTGAAATCAAGGTCTGAGGCGTTCAAGTCAGGCAATCCTGACCAATACAAGAAAGCCAGATATGATCTAAAGAAATCCATCAAAAACGCCAAAAGACAGTACCGAACCAAGCTCGAGTCCCAGGCTAGCCAAACGGACCCCCGCCATCTATGGCAAAGTCTGCAAGACATAACGGGCTACAAGATGAAGGCATGTAAAATCGCCGGCTCCAATGCACCCCTCCTTGATGAGCTCAACACATTCTATGCATGTTTTGAGCAAGAGGTCAGCAAGAGCGAGCCCTTCGCCTCAGAAGAACTTGTATCTGAAATCACCATTGCAGATGTCAGAGCAGCCTTCTCGAAGGTCAACCCACGGAAAGCCAGTGGCCCGGATGGGCACTCATGTCTTGCGCGGATCAGCTGGTGGGGGTATTCGCAGACATCTTCAACCTCTCTTTACAACAATCTGAGGTCCCTATCCAAGCAGTGTGCCTTAATGACTATCGTCCAGTGGCTCTGACATCTATCATCATGAAGTGCTTCGAAAGGTTAGTCATAGCACGAATCAACTCCGGCTTCCCGGATTGGGCTCATGGGGGATTCTTCGTGGCACTCACAAAAGACAACACTTCCTCCACGATCATCCTCAACACCGGTGCCCCACAAGGCTGTGTTCTCAGCCCCCTATTCCTTATACACCTATGACTATGTGGCCAAATTCCCCTCCAACTCGATTTCTAAATTTGCTGTTGGCACCATCGTAGTGGGTCGGATTTCAAAAAATGACAAGACAGAGTACAGGAATGAGACAGAATCTGGTGAACTGGTGCGACGACAATAATCTCTCCCTCAATGTCAACAAAAGGAAGGAGATTGTCATCGACTTCAGGAAGGGTAGTGGAGAACATGCCATTATCTACATCAATGGGAACAAAGTAGAAAGGGTCGAGAGCTTCAAGATTTTAGGTGTACAGATCACCAACAACCTGTCCTGGTCCCCCCATGCCAACACTATAGTTAAGAAAACCCACCAATGACTCTACTTTCTCAGAGAACTAAGGAAATTTGGCATGTCAGCTACGACTCTCACCAACTTCTACAGATGCAACATAGAAAGCATTATTTCTGGTTGTATCACAGCTTGGTGTGGTTCCTGCTCTGCCCAAGACCACAGGAAATTACAAAAAGTCGGGAATGCAGCCCAGTCTATCACGCAAACCAGCCTCCCATCCATTGACTCGAACCATAATTCCCGCTGCCTCGGAAAGGCAGCCAGCATAATTAAGGACCCCACGCACACGGACATACTCTCTTCCACCAGGAAAAAGATATCAAACTTTGAGGTCACGTACCAACCGAATCAAGAACAGCTTCTTCCCTGCTGCCATCAGACTGGACCTACCTCGTATTAAGTTGATCTTTTCTCTACACCTTGCTATAACTGTAACATTATATTCTGCAGTCTCTCCTTCCTTCCTTCCTTATGTATGGTATGCATTGTTTGTACAGCATGCAAGAAACAATACATTTCACGGTATACTAATACATGTGACAATAATAAATCAAATCAAAAAATATTTCCCTTGTGCTTTTTCACGTTGTAATCCCGTGTACTATTGTTGTTGGTCAATCGTTTCCTTCACTTCTGATTAGTTCAGCACAGTCAATCTGAAACTGAACACAAGGGGGGGGGGGGGGGAGAGTAGTGTTGCAAATACTGAGACTGTAGAATGGAAATAACAATGAAGGACTCATGCACTCGCAGCCTGGGGGGGGGGGGGGGGGGGGGTTAGTTTGCAGCAGAATGTTTTTTTCCCCAGTTTGTCATCGATCCCTTTCCTGGGGAAGCACCAGATAGGAACTGAAAGCAGCCAGGAGCAACTTCCGGTCTGCTCCCTGACCCGGCAGTGAATGGCGATAACCCGGAAGGAACCGCTGCTCCCAGGGTTCCACTGAGTTCCCCTCTCCCCCTGGCTCAGGGATTTGCGTTTTTGGTAAAGTTTGGGTAATTTTGTGGCTGGATTTCTCCCGGCGAAGGTAAGCGTGCACTGACATTCCTGTTCAGGAGGCGAGCAGTCGCATCGAAAAGTAACTTTATTTTCTTTTTTTTACATTCGCGCCTTTATGAAGCCCAGTAAAACACCCCATGGCGCTACACAGGTACAGTATCAACAATAAAACGCAATGTCACAAAACCACGTGAGGAGGTATTGAGGCAGAAAACCAAAGGCCTGGTCAAAGATGGCAGTTTTAAAAGTTGGGGTCTTAAGAGTTCACGGTCATGGACAGGTCAGTCGCATCCGCTGGGGTTCCTGTTCTTGGCCAAGTGGTACTTTCCCAATTCAAACATGAGTGGAGTTAATGTTGTGTCACTATTTTAATAAACGGGGACTCAATGTGATGGTTGTCACTTTACACAGCGAATGCTTTGACTGTCATCCAGACGTGAAACGTTAGCTCCCTTCTTTTTCCACAGATGCTGTCAGGCCTGCTGTGATTCGCCTATTTTCTGTTTTTGTTCCATTCCTCTGGGTAGTATTCATGAGGTGGGGGGATTTTGACTGAAGAGCCTGTGGAAGCCCCCCTGCGAAAGCCAACTGAATTACATACTAAAGGACAGGAGGCCAAGTGCTACTAGCCAATCACAGGTCGGTGCTTCTTCTGAACACCACTGTGACCAGGGAAGCAGTGGTTGCTGCTCGTACAACACCCACCAAAGGCGGCATGGTGGTGCAGTGGTTATCATAGAATTATCGTAGAATTTACTGTGCAGGAGGAGGCCATTCGGCCCATCGAGTCTGCACCGGCTCCTGGAAAGAGCACCCTACCCAAGGTTAACACCTCCACCCTATCCCCATAACCCAGTAACCCCACCTAACACTAAGGGCAATTTTGGACACTAAGGGCAATTTATCATGTCCAATCCACCTAACTTGCACATCTTTGGACTGTGGGAGGAATGGCCCAGGAAGACATTCAGTTGTAGGTATCTCACCTTCCAAAGCTCAAGGCAAGGGATTGTCAATGTTCGCATCCTTTTTTCAGTATAATTTTCGAGCACCCAATAATTTTTTTCCCCAATTGAGGGGCAATTTAGCATAGCCAATTCACCTACACTGTACATCTTTTTGGCTTGTGGGGGTGAGACCCACCCAGACGTTGGTAGAATGTGCAAACTCTACACGAGCAGTGACCGGGGACCAGGATCGAACCACAGCCCTGTAGCTTACAGCGCCTAAGGTGCCGATCCAGGTGCTTTTTCAAAGAATTTAGGGTCTCTGCCTCCACCACCAACTCAGGCAGCAAATTCCAGACAGCCCACTACCCCCTGCATTTAAAAAAAGTTTCCTCATGCCCCCTCTCCACTCCTGCCACTTATCTTGAATATATATCCCCTGGTTCTCGAATTCTTTACCAAGGAAACAATTTTATTCTGTCCATTCTGTATCTTCCCCTCGTAGTTTTGCACATCTCAATCAAGTAACCCCTCAGCCTTCTTTGTTCCAAATCAAATAACACCAACCTATCAATCTCTCCTCTTAGCTTCACTTTCTGGCCCTGGCAACATTCTTGTAAACCTCTCTGTACTCTCCAGAACAATTATGTCCTTCCTGTAATGTAATGACCAGAACTGCACACAATACTACAGTTGTGGCCTTACCGATGTTTTATACAATTCCAACATTATATCCTTACTTTTATATTCTATACCTCTGCCAATGAAGAAGATAATTCCATATGCTTTCTTTACAACCATGTTTTCTTAAACTGTTGCCTTTAGGGACCTGTGTACCTGTATGACAAGAACTCTCACTTCATCTACCCCTTGAGAAAGGACGTACTGGCACTGGAGGGTGTGCAGAGGAGATTCACTAGGTTAATCCCAGATTCAGTAGGTTAATCCCAGATTCACTAGGTTAATCCCAGAGCTGAAGGGGTTGGATTATGAGGAGAGGTTGAGTAGACTGGGACTGTACTCGTTGGAATGTAGAAGGATGAGGGGGGATCTTATAGAAACATTTAAAATTATGAAGGGAATAGATAGGATAGATGCGGGCAGGTTGTTTCCACTGGCGGGTGAAAGCAGAACTAGGGGACATAGCCTCAAAATAAGGGGAAGTGGATTAGGACTGAGTTTAGGAGGAACTTCTTCACCCAAAGGGTTGTGAATCTATGGAATTCCTTGCCCAGTGAAGCAGTTGAGGCTCCTTCATTACATGTTTTTAAGGTAAAGATAGATAGTTTTTTGAAGAATAAAGGGATTAAGGGTTATGGTGTTCGGGCCGGAAAGTGGAGCTGAGTCCACAAAAGATCAGCCATGATCTCATTGAATGGCGGAGCAGGCTCGAGGGGCCAGATGGCCTACTCCTGCTCCTAGTTCTTATGTTCTTAGCATATTTCCATTTATCATGTATTCCCTAAAACTGTTTGACCTCTCTAAAAGCATGACTTCACACATCTCCTGTTTTAAAATCCATCTGCCAATTTACCACGCACTCCATAAACCCATGTACATCATTTCGGAGATCATAGCTATCCTCTACACCAGGGGTGGGAAAACTACGGCCCGCGGGCCGCATGCGGCCCGCCAAAGGTCTTTATGCGGCCCACCAAGTCATTAAAAAAAATAAAAAAAATTTTTAATTTTTAATTTTTTTTTAAGGTTAACGGGGGGGGGGGCTGTTGGGTTACTTACTGGTATAGGGTGGATAAATTGACTTGAGTAGGGTGATCATTGCTCGGCACAACGTCGAGGGCCGAAGGGCCTGTTCTGTGCTGTACTGTTCTATGTTCTATATGAGGTGCCCAGAATCATAACCGGGTGAAGTAATTATTTTACTTAATATACTATGCGGCCCTTTAAAATTGTGAATTTCTGAATGTGGCCCTTGCACGGAAAAGTTTGCCCACCCCTGCTCTACACTATCAACAACTCAGTCAATCTTTGTGTCATCTGCAAATTCCTCAATCGTGCTCCCCACGTTGATGTCTAAATTGTTAAAATATATCACAAAGAGTAAGGGTCCCAACACCGAGTCCTGTGGAACATCACTTGAAACAACTTTCCATTCGCAAGGGCATCTATCGACGATTACCCTTTATTTCCTGCTACTAAGCCAACTTTTTATCCAGTTTGCCACATTACACAGTATTTCATGGGCTTTTATTTTTTTGACCAATCTGCCATGTGGGATTTGTTCTCTGGAGATGTCTTTATTTTGCCAATTCTTTTATACTTCTAACTACCCATTCACTCATTATCCAATATCATATGTATATCTTTATTTTTGCTCACTATGCCTTATTTTGCGACATGCAGACATCTTTCTGCCATTTAACCATCTCCACTGAAGCACTTGCCAAGTCAATTTATTTATTTTTCTGCATAAGTGATCATTGTATACTTTTTGTTTTTTTTCCTTTTCCTGTTCCTTTTTAAATGGAGTCCACCAGAAATATCTTCCTATATAGCTGAAAAAGAGACCTGGAGAATGCACCAGTTAACTGCCAATCGTTTTTGGAAATTTGAACCAGGCAGCTTGATTGTGATTGGTCAATGCATTGACCCGAGGACTGAGTCAGCAAATGGCAGTCACTTATTTTATTTAGCTGAAATAAGGACCATGTGTGTCCATATTCTGTCTGCAAAGAACAGGTGCATTCCATGGCAACGCCTCTACCAATCAGCACACTCACACAGTACAAGTTGATGTTTTCCCTGACGTTGGTATTCTTGCGAAGTGTCCTGATGACCGCAAGGTGAAGAGGTTCGACATGTCTCACTTTTTTCAGTAATACTCAAGTTCTGTACTACTAAACAACTAATATCTTCCAGTTCTGAAGAAAGGATAATATCCAAAACATCAATTTTTGTTGTCTCTTTGGGCGTTGCTCAACATGCTGAGTGTTTCCAGCTTTTTTGATTTTTAATTAGATTTCCAGCAGCTATGGTGTTTCAGACTTTGTTTGATAGTTTTAGTACTTAACTGATTACTCAATGTGAATTGGGTTCATTGCATGTTTTAGTCATGGTGGCTGAAGGATAAATCTGAGCCAAGTCATACCAAAAATTCCCTGCTCTTCTATTATTTGAATACTGCCATGGAATCTGCTGTGTCCATCCGAGAGGGCAGCTGAGGCAGTGGTTTGATGTTAAATCCAGAAGTTAGTACTCCCTCAGCACTACACTGAAATGCCAACCTAGACTGTATGCTCAAGTCTCTAGTGTAGCGCTTGAACCCACAATTCTTTTACTTGAGGCCACAGACTGAGCCAAGGGAGAATTACAGTTGATGCCAGGGAATATAAATGAGTATATTCTCAAAATGAGCTTTGACAAAGGGTCACCTGGACTCGAAACGTTTGATCTTTCCTCTCCCTACAGATGCTGCCAGACCTGTTGAGATTTTCCAGCATTTTCTCTTTAGTTTCAGATTCCAGCATCCACAGTAATTTGCTTTTATATAATATAAATGGGTTTATGAGACCAATAGCTGCTTTTTAAATGCACAATTCAAGTGCCGCAGGAGTTCTCAAGATAACACTGCTGCTTCAGAGCACCAGGGAACTGAATTCGATTCCAAAATTGGATGGCCTTCTCTGGAGATTACATGTTCTTCCCAAGTCTACATAGGTTTCCCGCGAGTGTTTCAGTTGACTCTCATAGTCCAAAGATGTGGGGTAGGTGGATTGGCTATGCTAAATTGCTCCTTGGTGCAGATTAGGTGGGATTACAGAGATAGGGCGGGGGAGTGGGCCTAGCTAGAATGCTCTTTAAGCTCTTTTGGAGGGTAGGTGCAGATTTGTTGGACCAAATGGCCTCCTGCACTGAGGGATTCTATGAATAACAGTTTTTAAAAATAAATTTAGAGTACCCAATTCATTTTTTTTTCAATTAAGGGGCAATTTAGAGTGGCCAATCCACCTAACCTGCCCATCTTTGGGTTTTGGGGGTGAAACCCACGCAGACACGGGGAGAATGTACAAACTCCACACAGACAGTGACCCAGAGCTGGGATCGAACCGGGGACCTCGGCGCTGTGAGGCTGCAGGGCTACCCCACTGTGCCACCGTGCTGCCCATGAATAAGTCTTAGTGCATAGCAGAGATGTGTTGTTTGCTAATTTAACATTTTTTTTGCAACAGCAGTCCAACTGTCCTTTGGTATTGTTTTGGGCTTTACAACTGTGAATTGAATGTACATTAGGAATAGAGATTTTTTGTTATTCAACATCTTAATGAATGGCAGGAGTAATCATGCTTTTAGGGAGAATGGATATCATAATAACATCATGTCAGTCTTCCAGTATTTTCTAAAGTGCCGCCCTGAGGCTAAACGTTTATATCTATTTTGACATCTGCTGTCACCACCCAGGCATGTCTCTGCACTTTGTGGAAATGCTTCCATTTGAAGAACGGGGAAGACATTATAATGTCGGTAAATTGACTCTTGGGTAGAATTCTTCCATTAAGATATGCTTGTCGTTATATTTGTAATAGCACTTGAACGGTCCTTTTGTGATTTTCCCATCAGGGGAGTTCAATACAAAATGGCTATTCCAAATTGGCATCAAAAACATGTTTAAAATATAGCTTAAATTAAGAATTGGAAATAGAGAAACGGTAAACACACAGGCAGTTAATTACCACACTGAGAAGTATAGAATGGGAAATATACGACTGTCTTGTCGAGTAGCGACTGCAATATTTAAATTAAAACTGTGTTGGGTCAAACATGACTAAATTTAAATTAATGATTACTATCAAGAATAAAAGGCAACCAGGCTATATCTACTTGATTGAATTTAATTTAAAAAAAATTCTCTTAATTGCACCCTAACTGTATTAATAGTCAATTATTATATAGACTTATTTGAGCATTTTATTTCATTTTTTTGCAGGTATCCTGCTCTTAAGATGTTTGCTTTTTTGGTGAGGCGATGCTTTCAAATAACTAGTAAAGTAAGTGTCAAAAATGCTTAAAGACTTTTTTGGGGGGTGGTGCAGGGGTTAGCACTGATGCCTCACGGCACCAAGGACCCTTGGCCCTGGGTCACTGTTTGTGTGGAGTTTGCATATTCTCCCCCAGAACCCAAATAGATGTGCAGAGTACGTGGATTGGCTCTGCTAAATTGCCCCTTAATTGGATAAAACAAATTGGGTACTCTAAATTTACTTTAAAAAACTACGCACACTAGATTTGAGTACAGTACTGTGAGGTGCTTCAACTTTTCCAGTAAACAGTGCAGTCGTAAAAATAAAAATAATGACAATATAGCCCAAGATGGCTTAAGTCAATGTAAAAGTACTATTGTATGTCATCTAGATTCCTATTAAAAATTCATTTTGATAATATGAATATTAATCCATATTTCAATTCTAACTGCTGATGAGTCAAAAACAAGGCACTCAACAATCAAAATATATAGGTCATTCTTTTTAGGAGTTTTTTATTCTTTCACAGGATGTTTCATGCCCATTTCCCTCGAAGGTGGTGGTGAGCCACCTTCAAGCGCTGCCATACATCTGGTGCAGGTACACCCACAATGCTGTTAGGAAGCGAGTTCTACGATTTTGACCCAGTGACATTGAAGGAATGGTGATATTATTTCAAGTCAGGATGGTGTGTGGCTTGAAGGTTAACTTGCGGATGGTGGTATTCCCACACATCTGCTGCCCTTGTCCTTCTCGGAGGTAAAGATCAGAGGTTTGGAAGTTGCTGTTGAAGGAGCAATGGTGAGGTGCTGCAGTGCATCTTGTAGATGGTACACAGTGCTGCCACTGTGTGTCAACAGTGGAAGGGGTGACTGTATAAGGTGGTGGATGGGGTCCCAGTCAAGCGGATTGCTTTGTCCTGAATGGTGTTGAGCCTTTTGTTGGAACTGCACTCATCCAGACAAGTAGGGATTATTCCATCACATTCCTGACTTGTGTCTTGTAGATGGTGGACAGTCTTTGGGAAGTTTTAGGTGAAATACTCGCCTCAGCATTCCCAGTTTCTGACCGGCTGTTATAGCCACAGTATATGGCTGATCCAGTGTCTGATCAATGGTTAATATAATGCAAAATATTTCAACAAATAGAAAACATGCTAATATTGGGGTAGGGAGGGGGAGGAAGATCAGCAGTTAAAAATAGTTGAAACTGCAGGAGTCAATAGGAGACTTTTGAAGTCAATAATGCAGGGAGAAATTGTTGTTCAGAACAAATCACAGTGCACCACTTCTTCAGTAAGTGCACAGATCCATAGAATGAGAGGACTTTGTTGTGATTTTTATTGCTCCCTTATGATCCAAAGGGAAACTTGCTAATCCCTGGGCATCTGAAGAATCAGCAGCAATAGCTTAAACCTTAGAAAATGACTTTTAAGCATTCAACAGCTACCTCCGGGGATATAGAGCCGAAAGAGGAAGCGAAGTTACAAGAACTGACCAAAAGTGCAGCTGAAAACAAGTTTTGAGGAGGCTTTTGAATGCAGGGAAAGTTGTGGCGTGGTAGAGAAGTTTGGGTAAAGAGTCTGAGTGCATTGCCATGGTGAATATAAGCTTTGCCACAACGGTGAAGCTGTAGATGATTGGAGTTAGATTGCTTTGAAGCCATGCAATGTTTTGGGAAACTACTGCAAGAATTTTAAAATCTTTGTGGATCCAACTTGAAGCAAACTTTCAAGTAAAGAAATGCTTCAAAGTTTCTCGTGGTAGTTGGACAGAAAGTCATCTGTCTTGCCGATCACAGCTTGGCAGCAAAAGAACAACATGAAGTTAGGTATCATTGACATACAGACATACATGTAAAAGCTAACTCCTGAATATAGGTTGCCATAGAACAATATAAAGATATAGGGTTATCCAGAACTATATAACCCTGGTGGCCTGTGTGCTTAATCGTAAACACACTGCCCAGTGTGTAAATGGACCATGCAATCTCACAAAGATCCCAGGTACTGAGATAGGCAGTTTGGCATTTCGGGCTCTGAATTTGGTCTGAGTAATATAGTGAAAATAGTTTGGAATTTGTTCCTGATTGCCATCTCGAGACTAACAGTAAAAACTGTGTGTTGATATCACCTAACAAGTGTCTGACAAGTTTGTGATGATGGTTCATCAATGAAGAATTATCATTTGGGTGAGATGACAGTGTCACATTTATGCAGCCATGGTCCAGTAAAGGTTAGCATTTTTGACAGGAGGGTCGGAATGATGTGGGAAAGGTGAACTGCTGCTCTTAAACCAGTCAGTTGAAGGTACTTGAGAACCATAATCTACTGGAACAAGTAATGTGTTTGCTTTTAAATGTGGGAGATGTATGTGACACATTGAGCTGAAACATTAGCGACAAATTGTTTACCGTGGAGCGCTATGGCAACATAGTACAGGCAACGATCTAATGTTGCGATCATGATAAAAAACCACTTCTTCCTCCTGTCTATCGTGTTAATGCATTGTTTTGTTGGCACCAACATCCAGGTCAAATGGAAGTTTGACTTAATCAGTAAATCTGACAACCCAATCATTTGAAACTCATTGAATCAAAGTATTGAAGACCTGAGAAATAGCATTGTACAATTTTATTTGTTACCAAAGTCTGTAACTTTAAACTCGTCATGGTTAGGAATTCTGAAAGCTCCTCCTTCTCGCACAAGAAAAAATTATTTATTTTAAAATCTAGTTTGTAGAGAATTGGGCTTCTTTCCCACCTCATTATACAGCACCAATTAATTAATTTGTGGGCTTTGCAAGAAGATAGGTGCTTGGCTGATTGTTTACCTGATGCTTGAGCCATTTTCTTGTCATGTTTTGTGTCAGTGATGGTTTGTCATTGTCATCCACTCTAAGGGGAAGACCTCAAATCTACCTCAACCAGAACAGGAATCGAACATGCGCTGTTGGCATTAATTTGATTCACACGCTGGCCATCTAAGCTAACTGGCCCTTCTGGAGCACCAGTATAAGTCATGGGGCGGCATGGTGGCACAGTGGTTAGCACTGTTGCTTCACAGTGCCAGGGTCCCCCAGGTTCGATTCCTGGCTTGTGTCACTGTCTGTGCAGAGTCTGCACGTTCTCCCTGTGTCTGTGTGGGTTTCCGCCGGGTGCTCCTTTCTCCTACAAGTCCCGAAAGACGTGCTGTTAGGTGAATTGGATATTTTGAATTCTCCCTCTATGTACACAAACAGGCACCGGAATGTGGCGACTAGGGGCTTTTCACAGTAACTTAATTGCAGTGTTAATGTAAGCCTACTTGTGACAATAAAGATTATTATTATTGGTTGTGTTACATGTTTGTGCATTCAGCACATCAATATATCTAGCAATATTTACAATATTGTAGCTTCCGGCAACTAAGACAAACTCTGGGTCCACTGTATCTTACACATATGTATTGTACTAATAATTGTTCCTCTACACTCCAGGTTCAAAAATTAGCAGTGTTTCCAAATGAATCGAGGAATATCACGTCCTATAACTTATTGACCCCTTGTCAACAGAGAAGATTTATGACACATCAAAATATCAAGTACTTGCAAAGAACTGCATCTTTCTGGACTCCGACAAGCTGTTTTCATGTGTCCTGTAGAGCATTCAAGATAAAGAAGGTGGAGGAACCAGAGAAACGTGAATTAGACTTGATAAGATATGATTTCAGAGAACTCAAGAACAGTCCCAAACCTGCCCTCTACCTCGGCTATGGTGGAGTAATTCCTTTTGTATCAGCTCCCCTTATTATGGCCATAACAGAGACATATTTCCCTGAACTAGCATTTGCTCAAATTGCATATGGAGCAACAATTCTTTCTTTCCTTGGAGGAGCACGTTGGGGATTTTCAATTCCAGAAAGCAGTCCTGCAAAACCTGACTGGTTGAATCTGGGAAATAGTGTTGTTCCTTCTTTACTAGCCTGGTTAGCCCTATTATTACATGATAATCTCACTGAAGCAGCAGTTCTGATCATCATGGGTCTTGGTATCGCATTGCATTATGACTTAGCCTTACTCCCAGGTTATCCAAGTTGGTTCAGAGCTTTTCGAACCGTGATGACTGTGGTAGCAACATTCTCCTTAGTTGCCACATTAATGATCAAAAATATATATCCTGAGAAAAAGCTGGTGTCCGACAGAAAATAAAATCACCGGGGTCGATTTTTAAAATTGGGTAGCAGTAGCAGCAGAGTGCACTTTAAAATGAAACTAACTCAAATTAAATGAGAGAACAAACAGCTAATTCATGAATAAGTTATATTTCAGAGGGAGCCTCGTCACCTTTTTCAAAATCCATTTAAAAGGTATCTAACTTATATATTATTCCTTCAGTTTTTTTAAAAACAGATCATGTAAAAGTATTTTCAATATTGTGAACTAGCAAGAAAAAAAGTAACAATAGTGAATGCTGAATAAAGGTCTTAGTGTCAAAGTTTATCGGTTTCTTTATTACTGGCTACAATCTCACACGGTTAAAGGGATTTATTGCTAGCTATTTAATACAGATTTATTCATTGAATTACTGCCTGGCCAATATTCACAATTTAGGACTTCAGCAGAAATCCTTTGTATGCATGGTTTGATTGTTTGCAACATACCTGGATATGAACCAATCAGGCAGATAACTACATTGACAAATTGCTGGAAGTCATGCACTCATCAGAATTGCCTGCGAGAAATTAACTAATGGGGGAACAATAATTTATGCTGCATTAGAAGAGAGTGCTGGTTGACTGGCAAATGGACTCTGATTGGTCAAAGCATTGCCCTGGGGAATCAACCAGGGAAGGACTTGGTAAAGCTTTTATTTTGTCGAAAGGGGTGCAAAGTGTGGACATAATCCTTCTGTCTGCAAAGGACAGGAACTTGTGTGTGAATATATGTGGCTTCTAGCATGTGTAAGTGAGCCACACTGCAATCCCAACTTACAGTCCTAACGTGGTTTTCATTGTAATTCTTATCACAATCAGGATTGTTTAGCAAGCTGTTGTCCAATCACATCTAATGTTGAACATTATGTTTTGAGTTTTGCCAGCATGGGCTGATTGGGTATGGTCAGTACATTGCCTGTTGCAAACGGCAAAGGAACATGCAGTTTGATACAATCTGCCAATCACTGAGACGTACAACCTATAAACCTACCATCATGCCGGCACTGAAGTTCATCTACCATATTGCTCATTTGTGTGAGGCAGAACATCTTGTTGGCTTGGCTGCAGCATCCTATTAGTGGAGTTATGTTGCTGCTGCATAATAGCAGCATGCAACAGATCATATCCACACTTTGCACCTCTTTCAAAAGTTGAGGGAACAGATTTCAATGCTGCTTTCTCCATAGCAACGCCTCCACCAGAATCCACCTGCCAACCCATCAGCATTTGCTTCTCATGCAGTAAAAATTGTTGTTACCTCATTCCAGTTGGTAGTCTTTTTGCAAGCTGTCCAAAAGTTTTGATAGTCTGTCACTTTTTTCAGGTATGTGGAATTAAATTAGCTGGTATTATTTAATCAATTATGTCAATATAAATAGTCATTTGTTGGTAGAGACTGGCATCCTGAGATTGTCAGCTTGTTTAGGATGACGATGTACGTCAGGGCCATGATTAATTATAGTCACTTAGCTTAAAAAAACACTGGGTCCAGGAGCTTCCCAGTGCCTTATATTAATTGGGCAATATCAGCTCAATCAGTCAGTCTGAAGCCAACATTCGTACTGAACTAAGCAGAGATTGTCGTGGCATTTTGTTATGTACAAAATGAGTGGCTGTGTTTTAAGGAATACTATTATGTTGCAAGGTGACAGGAGAAGCATCTGGTATGTTTTTACATTTCAAAGTTTGTAAATTATTTTTGTAATGATCATTCATTCACCTGTTTAAAGTAGATAGCTTTGACTGTTAGTTTATACTCTAAACCTTAGTCTGGTAGTGTATATTCAATCTGCCCACTGAAGACAAGGAGGGCAAGTTGTGGCATCCGATTGTATTCCAGTAAATGAGAAATAATTGTTGTTCCATTCAGGGGACTTCGACACATATCAGGTAGATAAGGATAAATACTCTGTTTGAGCATACCAGCATATTTGGAGTGGTCACTGATGTTGAATTTAAGCATATCCCGTGTAAAAATTCCGAACGTAAGAGTTCCTGTAACATTTTAGAAAGTATTGCATTTTGCAGTTTTTTTTTGCAGTATTTTTGATTGCATCATCGGTTTAAACATTAGACAACCGAGCTGAAGACTAGTAAACATTGAGTTTGCACTAAAAACTTGATTTGGTAGGAATAAAATGCTCATAATAAAATGTCGGTGTGGTGAATCAGTCAATTAATTAGTGTTAAGAAACCAAAATCCATCTTGGGTAATATACAATTTTTAGAATTAATCCACCTAAGGGAGAGATAAACTTGTAACCGTAAGAAATGTTTGCACAGGCAGCACGGTGGCGCATTGGTTAGCACAGCTGCCTTATGATGCCGAGGTCCCAGGTTTGATCCTGGCTTTGGGTCACTGTCCGTGGAGAGTTTGCACATTCTCCCCGTGTTTGCATGGGTTTCACCCCCACAACCCAAAGATGTGCAGGGTAGGTAGATTGGCCACACTAAATTGCCCGTGAATAGGAAAAAATGAATTGGGTACTCTAAATTTTTTTTTATAAATGTTTTCCACTAGTAAATCTTTCACGGTGATGTGAATAGTCTGGAAGGAGTTGTTAAATATATTGTGTTTCAACCTCATCTGTCCTATTTAGGCTACTGCTCATGGGCAACACGGTAGCATGGTGGTTAGCATCAATGCTTCACAGCTCCAGAGTCCCAAGTTCGATTCCCGGCTGGGTCACTGTCTGTGCGGAGTCTGCACATCCTCCCCGTGTGTGCGTGGGTTTCCTCCCACAGTCCAAAGATGTGCGGGTTAGGTGGATTGGCCATGCTAAATTGCCCTTAGTGTCCTAAAAAAAATAATGTTAATGGGGGTTGTTGGGTTACTGGTATAGGGTGGATACGTGGGCTTGAGTAGGGTGATCATTGCTCGGCACAACATTGAGGGCCGAAGGGCCTGTTCTGTGCTGTACTGTTTTAATTCTAATTCTAATTCCCTGGAAACAAGTGATCTAAACATGCAAATTTAGAGAACCTCGTCAGTTTTAAAACTTAATTGAAGAGCAACTCTACCTGCTTTTGAACTGGGGTTCAGGTCAGAAGAGCACAACATTTAGCGGATTTTATTTTTAGGATTATTTTGCATCAGAAGCTCCTTAGAGCTTCTGAAGTTCCTTTATTTTTACATGTTCACAAAGCTGCCGTTGGCAGATTCAGTCTACTTAAAAGCTCTCCAGTGCTGTACTCGCAACTGTCTTTGCTTCCAATCTTGGAACCATCTTCACCATCTGGCCTGGGGATTTTAAAGAGCTCCGCATCTCTCTGCATCTTTATTTGGAAATATGGACCATCATCCAGAGCTCAACACTGTTAGGTATTTGTGCAGTATTTGGAAGGCCCCAACCTCAGCAGAAACAGTACTTCTGACACCATATACATGTCAAGTCAATAAATAAATGAACTAGATTTCCCATAAATATAAAGCAAAATACAAAGCTTAATAATGATTAAGAAATATTATGATATGGAACAGCAAATTTATTATGATAAACTTTCATTTATGTAACACACTGACAGTAATAAAAACATCCTAAGGCACTTCAGAAGCATAATATCAGATAATGTACAACACCCATCCACAGAGAGAGAGATATTAGGTCAGAAGACCAAAGGTCTGGTCGAAGATGCAGTTTCAAGGAACGACGAGGGTGGAGGGGTTTAAAGCATTAATTCGAGCTTAAGACCTGATGAATTGAAGGCATTGTTGCCAGTGGTGGATGAAAAACAAAGATTTTGTCCTGTCTTATGTGAAATATGGTTAATTCAACATATCTAAACAGTAAAAAGCATCTAATTTTTCATTGTATTGATATAAGCAAAACAATTAATTATGCTTGAATACATTTATTAAGAAAATATATATAAAAGAAACAATCAGTATTTATCAATCCATACACAGAGAAAAGTACATCTTTATGTGGCACATGAAGTCTCATGGTAGTAAGCCATTGTTTTGCTGTCGCATACTCGGAGCATTAGGCTGAAATGTTGGTAATATATAAAACCATTTTCAGGTATAGTATAGCCTCTGGATATCACTTAAAAAGGTGACGGGTTAGCTAAGTCACGACATAAATACCATCAGAAATATTCACCCGGTTACATTCAAGGAAGACTTCACTGAACATATCCACAACCCTAATTCAAATTTTGTACAAAAAACTATGTTTCAAGTTCTTGTTTTTTCTAAATTGCACTGTATTGAAAGGAAAATGCAGCTTTTAAGAAAACAGCTGTTTGATATTTGGGCTAATTGTATTTGCTTTTGGAATTTTCAAACTCTGCCATTAACTTGGATCACATAACGTCAACTGAAAATCTATGACTGTGGTATGTGCTGAAATTCACTTTCATTAAATCAAGTTTATTTCAAATGAAATTTTAGAAATATGTACACATTTCATTCAGTGACACAATTGTTTTTTGTATATTAGTATTAACGTTGCCAGGTCTTCATTGTGCTGTCAACTTAAAACCCAATGGCAATCGTCCGAACTTTGTAATATTTCCTTTAGCACAATGGAAGTAGGTGATGACCGTTCAATTTGACATACTGATTTTCTCCATCTAGAAGTAATTTTGATAAAGTATCTGAAAGCAATCAACTGTTAAAGCACAGCTACTCCCCCATCACAGCGGCTAGTTATCATGTTCCCGATTTCCATCCATGTGTCTGTATGAGGATCATACACTTCAACAGAGTCCAGAGTGACAGGAGCGGAGGAATCCCTACCTGATGTTCGACCTCCCACTGCATAAAGAAGGCCATTAACAGCAATGACCGAAACACCAGCTCTTGCCATTTTCATAGGTGAAACCTCAAACCACTGCTCCTGGAAAGGAAGACGGGATGGGGAGGGAAAAAAAATATAAAATAAATCTGAATTCACCAAAACACGCAAGATGCCTGGACTGATACGATCCACCAGATCATCTGGTAGGCTCACTTGAGTTACCTAGTAATACACCACAGTAATGGCACAGGTCTCAAGTCATTTGCAAGACCATTTAATATTCACCCAACAGAAACAACATGCAAATTTATTCCCAATGTTCTTGATCTCAAACCATTCCTTTGTAGTAGTGCCAAGGGGAAGCCCGAGCAGATCGGTGTATTATATACAGAATTTTCACTTCTCCCACTCCCCACCCACACATGTATATTGTGACGGTTGTGGCAGTTTCTCATGTATAGGACTTATCAATGAAATACATATGATTATGGCCATGGAAGGATTGTCAGATCAACTCACCTGCAAATCCTCCACCACTTCACAAGGGAAGGGTTTAAAGGTCCGAAAAATACTGACTGAATTAAATGTCTCGAGGGTGTTGGCTATGAGAAGAGGTTGAATAAACTAGGACTGGTCACTGGAAAGACGGGGGCTGAGGGGAGACCTGATACAGGTCTACAAAATTATGAGAGGCATAGACAGGCTGGTTAGTCAGAGGCTTTTTCCAAGGGTGGAAGTGTCAATTACAAGGGGGCACAGGTTCAAGGTGAGAGGGGAAAATTTAAGGGAAATGTGCGGGGTAAGTTTTTTCCACGCAGAGAGCAGTGGGTGTCTGGAATGTGCTGCCAGAGGATGTGGTGGAAGCAAGCACATTAGCAACATTTAAGAGGCATCTGGATGGATACATGAATAGGGAGGAAATAGAGGGGTATGGACAAGAGTAAGGCCAGAAGGTTTTTTTTTAGTTAGGGCATCATGATCGACACAGGCTTGGGAGGGCTGAACGGCCTGTTCCTGTGCTTTGCTTTTCTTTGTTCTTATTTCTGCGAAGGGAACAATGATAATAGTTTTTAAACTTAAACACTGATTTTACCAGAGTAAACTCTTGGTTGGGTTGTTCTATGCCATAAAATGTTCCATCATTAGAGGCTGGACAAAAGCTAAGAGTACAGAATGTTCCAACACACCAACGTAAATCTCCCATTCTCTGCTACAGAGGAACAATGGGAGATGCTACTCCTTGTTGCACATGGCAAATGCTCAATTCCCAGCAGCAATATGCTTTCCCAAGTCTATGCAGCTGCTAAGGGATCTCTGCAGCTTCCGAAATGGAGGGGGAGAGACTGAACTTTCCAATCTGTAATAAATACGTTATGCCTCAACATCGAGGCAGGAAGGAGCATGCTCAGGTTCTTGCCTCAGCTTTTCTGAGATCTGCATGTTAATAGAGCTGATGACAGTGCTAGGATCTTCAATGAATTTGTAGAGGTCACAGGGGCAGATCAAAAAAGGTAAAACTCAGTTTGAAGAACTATCCGTCAAGACAATACTATCCCTCAAGAGGTGGCTTTCTTATTTGTGACATCTGGCTACATTTACTCAAAAACCACATTGCCATCTATTCTGCACAGTTGACCAATCAGCAGCAAGAATGTTAACACAGACGCACCTATTACAAACACAATAGCTTGACCAATGAGGATTGAGATCCAGACTGTATTTCCATTCCTCCCCTTGGTATATCTACGTTTTTCACCTGTTCCAGTCATCCCTCCAGATGACAGGCAGAGTACACTGCCCGAAACCCTACCAATTCTTCTGAGGGATTTTACACGGTGTAACCATAAAATCGTCTTGCTCAATATTACTGCTCCCACTATGAAAACTTTCAAACAACTTTTTATAAAGTAAATTGCTATAACAAGATTATAAATAAACTACACCCACCTCCTGAAGTGAATACTTTTCTGCTGTCCGGAGAGCACTCTGAGTCTCATTCCAGCCTCCAACAGCATAAACACAGTCATTCAGAGCAGCTACTCCAACATAGGCTCTTTTTGTCTTCATATCATCTAATGTCGTCCAACGCTTTGTGATAGGATTGAACATTTCAGCTGAACCGAGTTCTGACCCAGAGTCACTCAAACCTCCAACAATATAAATTAAACCTGCAAACAATTACAAATATTTCTGACTTTTATATTGTTAATTATTTGTTTAAATTTTGAAGTTTGTCAAATCTATGGAGTGTTTTCTGGCATCAGCTTTAAAGTCTTGAAATGTGAGCTTCCCAACTGATACTAGCTATCATGCACTTCTGCCAACAGCGCTGAGGACCGGGGTTCGATCCCGGTCCTGGGTCACTGTCGATGTAGAGTTTGCACATTCTCCCTGTGTCTGCGTGGGTTTCACCCGCACAACACTAACGCATGCAGGTTATCTGGATTGGTCACGCTAAATTGCCCCTTAATTGGAAACAAAAAATGGAGTAATCTAAATTTTTAAAAAACTGATACCAGCTCTCTGCTGGACAACAAACATATATGGATTGGTCTTGATTTGCTATAATTTACATTGATGTTTGAACAGTTTATTGACAAACATTATCCAGATGCACACATGAAAAATGGCCATTTGAGTGAGATCTGGGAGGGCTGCTGTATGAACCCACTTAGATTCAGGACAGGAGGGCGGCACAGTGGTGCAATGGTCAGCACTGTTGCCTCATGGCACCGAGGACCCAGATTCAATCCAGGCCCCGGGTCACTGTTGGTGTGGACATTTTCCCCTGTCTGTGTGGGTCTCAACCCCACAACCTGAAAAATGCACAGGGTAGGTGGATTGGCCACACAAAATTGCCCCTTAATTGGGATTATAAGAATTGGGTACTCTAAACTTATATAAAAAAAGATTCCAGACAGGAAGGAGAAAACAGGGTAAAACAGGTGATAATTTAAGCCACGGTATCTTATTCAATAAAGTCAGAGCAAAATTTGACACAAGATAATACTAGGTCAAATGAACAAAGTGTCACCAAAAAGGTAGGTGGATCTTAAAGGAGGGAAGGGAGGAACTTCCAAAGCGGAGGGCTTTGGCAGCTGAAGGCACAACAACCAATGTTGGATTGATTAAAATTTGGGTGCCCAAGAGGCCAGAATTGGCAGAGTACAGATATCTGAGGGTTGGAGGGCCAGATGAGATTAGAGATAGGTGGAGGGGGGGAGGAGGCCATGGAGGAATTTAAAAACAAGGCTGAGAACTTTAAAATGAATGTTTTGTTCAACTGAGAGTCCATGTGGGTGAGCAAGCACTGACGATGGGCACAAAGTACAAGTGAGATCATATGAAATTGCTGGGCCTCCAACAGATATCTTTGTGTCCTCGTTGGCCACAGGTGAGGATTGGAGGATAGCCAATGTTGTACCGTTATTTAAGAATGGTTGCAAGGATAACCTGGGTAATTATAAGCCAGTGAGCTTGATGTCAGCGATAGTGAAATTGTTGGAAAAAATTCTGAGATAGGATCTATGCACATTTGGAAGTGAATGGTCTTATTAGCAACAGACGGTTTTGTACGAGGGAGGTCATGTCTCACTAATTTAATTGAGTTTTTTGAAGAGGTGACAAAAATGATGAGGGAAGGGCTGTGGATGGTGTCTACATGGACTTTAGTAAAGCATTTGATCAGGTCCCTCATGGCAGGCTGGTGCAAAAGATTAAATCACATGGGGTCAGGGGTGAATTAGCTGGATGGATTCAGAACTGGCTTGGCCATAGAAGACAGAGGGTAGCAGTGGAAGGGTGTTTTTCCGAATGGAGGTCTGTAACGAGTGGTTTTCCGCAGGGATCAGTACTGGGACCTCTGCACTTTGTAATATATATATATATATAAATGAATTGGAAGAAAATGTAGCGGGCCTAATTAGCAAGTTTTCAGATGATGCTAAGATTGCAGGAGTTACGAATAGTGATGAAGATTGTCGGAGAATACAACAGGATATAGATAGGCTGCAATATTGGGCAGAGAAATAGCAGATGGAATTTAACCCGGACAAATGCGAAGTGATGCATTTTGGTAGATACAATTCAGGTGGGAGCTATAAAATAAATGGCAGAACCATCAGGGGCATAGAGACACAGAGTGATCTAGGCGTGCAGGTTCACAGATCCTTAGAAGTGTCAGCACAGGTGGAAATGGTGGTAAAGAAAGCATATGGCATGCTTGCCTTCATAGGACGGGGTATCGAGTATAAAAGCTCGAAAATTATGTTACAGTGAACCAGAACGTTGGTTCGGCCACATTTGGAATACTGTGTCCAATTCTCATCATTGTACGACCAGAAGTACGTGGAGATTTTGGAGAGAGTACAGAAAATGTTTGCTACGATGTTGCCTGGTATGGAGAGTATTAGTTGTGAGGAGAGACTGAATAAACTGACGGAGGCTGAGGAGCGACCTGATAGAAGTTTAGAAAATTATCAGAGGTGTAGATAGGGTGAGCATATGAGTTGGAGGCCTTTTCACAGGGTGGAATTGAAAATTACAAGGGGGTACAAGTTCAAGAAGAGGGGGACAGGTTCAGTGAGATGTGCGGGGAACGTTTTTTTTGCACAGAGGGTGGTGGTGGCCTGGAATGCACTGCCACGTGAGGTTGAGGCAGATACGTTAGTGACCTTTAAGACTTATTTGGATAGGCACATGAACAGACGGGCTATAGAAGGATATAGGCAGTTGGTCTAGATAGGCCACATGATCGGTGCAGCTTGAAGGGGCTTTTCCTGTGCTGTATTGTTCTTTGTATATGCATATTTTCTCAGTTATTATTCTGAAACAATCTGCTATATTGTTTCCTTGGAGTTCAATAGAATGAGAGGTGATATGAAACATATAAGATTCTATGGAGGTTAGACAGGAATGTTGGGACGATGTTTCCACTCATGCGAGAGTGTAAGACCAGAGGGCATAGTTGCAGAATAAGGGGGTGCTCATTTAAGATGGGTTTGAGGAAGAATTTCTTCTCTCAAAGAGTGGTGAACTTTGGATTCCTTGTCCCAGGAAGCTATGGAGGCCGTGTCCTTGAACATTTTCAAGGCTGAAAGAGGTAGATTTTTCATCAGTAGGGTTAAGGGTTACGGAGGTGTGGTCGATGGACAGAGATTGGAATACAGCGTGGTGCATTCAACACCACACAGCAGAATGGTACCACACAGTATGCACTGTGCAGGAAAATGGACTTTAAGTGTTAGATCAGCCTGGAACGGGTGGCTAGAGAATGGAGTTTGTGGTGGGGACCAAAGACAACAGCTTTGGTCATTTCAGTATTTAGTTGAGAGGAAGTATCTGTACATATCATAGTAGATGTAGGATAAGCAGTCTGACAATTTCGGGACAGGAAGGGGTCAAGAGATGTTGTGCTGAGGTATTTGCGCAAAGATGAGGGGCAGGTCAGAAGACTGAAAGAACATAAAGAACATCAAAAAATGACAAAAAGATTGATAAAAGGAAAATCTAGAGTACGAGAGAAAGCTCGCTAGCAATGTAAAGACAGATAGTAAGAGTTTCAATAGATATTTAAATAAGAGTTGTGTTGGTCCTATCGAAAGTGCTTCTGGGGAACAGATAATGAAAAATGAAATGAAATGAATGAAAATCGCTTATTGTCACAAGTAGGCTTCAAATGAAGTTACTGTGAAAAGCCCCTAGTCGCCACATTCCGGCACCTGTTCGGGGAGGCTGGTACGGGAAAACAGGACTGTGGTGGGTTAATCAATAGATATTTTGCATTGGTCTTCACTATAGAGGACACAAGTAACATCCCTAAAATTGATGTAAATCAAGAAATGGAAGTGAGGGAGGAACTCAGGAAAACTAGAATCATCAGGCAAGTGATATTGGACAAATTGTTGGATCTATGACTGACAAATCCCTGGGTCCAGGTGGCCTTCACCCTAAGGTCTTGAAAGAAGTGGATAATGAGACAGTTGATGCAGTAGTTTTAGTTTTTCAAAAATCCCGAGATTCGGGAAGGTTCCAGTAGATTGGAAGATAGCAAATGTACTCCTTCATTCAGAAAGAGAAGACAGAAAGCAGGAAACTACAGGCCAGTTTGCCTAATATCGGTCTTGGGAAAATGTTAGAAGCTATTATTAAAGTTGTTATAGCAGGGCACTTTGAAAAAAATCCAAGGCAATGAGGCAGAATCAACATGATTTTGTGACAGGAAAATCATGTTTAACCAATTTATTGGCGTTCTTGGAAGGGGTGACATGTGGTGTGGACAAAGAGGAACCAGTGGATGTACTGTATTTTGATTTCCAGGAGGCATTTGATAAGTGCCAAATCAAAGGTTATTATAAAAAATAAAAGATCAACATGCAGGGAGTAGCATATTGGCATGGATTGAAGATTGGCTAGCTCACAGGAAACAGAGTTGGCATAAATGGATCTTTTTCAGTGAAGAGGATGTGACGAGTGGTGTGCCACAGGGATCATTACTGGAGCTCTGCAATCTCTCACCATTTAGATAATAAGCTTATTTTATATTCTTTCTGCTAAAATGGACAATTTCACACTTTATTCCATTTGCCAGATTTTTGTCCACTCACTTAAACTATGTATGTCCCTTTGTATTCCTCCTTTCGTCTTCTTCACAATTTACTTTCCTCCCTATCTTTGTGTTGTCAGCAAATTTAGCAACCATACCTTTCTTCCCTTCATCCAAGTCGGTTACATACTAGAAACCGGAGCACCTGGAGGAAACCCATGAAGACACAGGGAGAAAGTGCAAACTCCGCACAGGCAGTCACCCAAGGTCAGAATTGAACCCGGGTCCTTAGCACTTTGAGGCAGAAGTGCTAACCACTATGCCACCATGCCACTGGAGTACCGTGTACAGTATCGGACTCTTTATTTAAAGAAAGGTGTAAATGCACTGGAAGCAGTTCAGAAAAAGTTTACTGGCCTCATACCAGGAATAGGTGGGTTGTCTTAGGAGGAAAGGTTTGAGAGGTTAGGTTTGTATCCACTATAGTTTGGAAGAGGTGACTTGATCGAAACCTTTAAGATCCTGAGGGTGACAGGGTGGATGCAGAAAGGATGCTTCCTCTTGTTGAATAATCTAGAACTAGGGGGTCACTGTTTAAAAATAAGGGGTCTCTCATTTAAGACAGAGATGAGGAGAGTGCTTTTCTCTCAGAGGGCCATGAGTCTCTGGAACTCTCTTCCTCAAAAAGCAGCAGAAACAAGGTCTTTGAATATGTTTACACCAGTACCAGATAGATTCTTGATCAACAAGGGGGTGAAAGGTTATCAGGGTTGGCAGGAATGTTAGATTGAGGTTATAATCAGATCAACTATGATCTTATTGAAATGGCAGAGCATGCTCGAGGGGCCAAAGGGCCTATTCCTGTCCCTAATTCGTATGTATGTTAGAGTACAGATGATTTTGCTGAGGGGCTCCATTTGATGAGAAATAAGATGGGGTCATATATAGGTCTTCTGAGTCTATGAGATGTATTGGTGTGGGCGTTGGAAGAGAATCCATTTCAGGTAATTCTCTGCATAGATAAGAATAGAACCATCCAACCGGATGATGTGGAGTGACATTGGAGGAAGATGGCTTGGTTGTCCATGTCAAAAGCTGCAGTCAGTTTGGGAAGAGTGAGGAGGGACTGTTTACCCTTTGTCACAGTCACATAGGATGTTATTTGTGACTTCAAGATCTGTTTCGCTACTGTGCCAGGGGCGGAGGCCAGATAGCTCATAAAAGGTTTATAAAATTATACCTCCGTGTACAAAAATGATACCTACTGCAAGCAATTTTAATTGTCTTTTAAGTGAAAAAATAAATCAATGAGTCAGATGCCAGACCTTGCATTTCACAACAGCCAAAGAAGTAACGAGGGGCAACCATGTTACCAATAATTTCCCACTTATTGTCAGAGGGGTCAAATCTTTCCATTGTCTTCCCAATGTCTGCTCCTACCCAGCCTCCTGAAAATAATGAAAAGATATGCACTGGTTATTAATAATAAGAGCTCTGAATCCTCATACAATCTCACAAAACTGCTCTCCTGGAGAGTTAATTTGAAAAAACAAAATTTGTTACATTGGTTTATTTATTTGTTAAATCTATAAATTCATTCCTAATGTTTTTCCCACCCCACCTCATGCACTCTGAAGGGGACATAAATTCCACATGATTGTTTGACTGCAATGGTTTTAAGTTCGATTCATATAAAGAGTACCGTTTGCCCCAGGACCATATTTGCCTATCTGTGGGTGAATAGCTTGACAATTAAACAACTAAGTCACATGAGGAGTTTCTATGTTTCTGTCATTCAAAAGTTGTTAATTATGTGGTCTAATACCAGTAAAGCCAATTGCCACTGTCATCCATGGTTGATACCCAGAACTGAAAAGAACATATGAGTGCTCGAAATGAAGAAACCTTTTCTATTACCATATTGAAATGTCATTTAACAATACCAAATGCTTGAAACACAGCGCAGAATTTACCGGCTGTTCACTCTGGCGGGATATTCCGGTCCCACGCCAGCGCACGGATTTCCCGGCGATGAAGGGTGCAGTCAACAGGAAATATCATTCACAACGGCAGGACTGGTAGATCACGCTCATGGGCTGCCTCCGCCGCTGAAAAACGGGCGACGGGTAAATTCCGCCTATTTTTTCTAGACTTATAAACCGTAAGTATGAGAAAAGTGTGATATATTTGAGGTATTCCTACCCAGAGCATAAATAGCAGCATGACAAGCACACACAGCAAGTCCGCTTCGTGGGGAATTCATAGAGGCCACAGCTGCCCATTGTTTAGTAACTGGATCATATCGTTCGGCACAGTCAAAAATCATGGAATCACTTTCACCTTAAAAAAAAAAATTATAATTTTATCTTAAAAGTGTAACAAACTGTATTTATCTTCAACCTCAAGGCATCACAAACATAACTAACGTTCGTGCTGATTGAAAATTTTCAATTCATTTTGAACTCACTGTGGTCAGTCAAATTAAAAGTGTAGTCTGCACTATTGAGTTAATTCCATCGATCTTTTTGGCAAAATTAAACAATTTTTGAAGGTTGTTCATTTTTTGTGACTGGGAATAAGTCTGACTACTTTTGTAGGTTGTTATTAAACTGTAATGGAAATTAAATTAAGATACTGTTAAAACACCAAAAGTTATTCAAATTCCCTCAACAACCCCAGATTTCCCAACTACCCAAAATGCAGTCAACTTTTGAGTTTTGAGATTTTTATTTTATAAATTTAGAGTACCCAATTCATTTTTTCCAATTAAGGGGCAATTTGGCGTGGCCAATCCACCGAGCCTGCACATTTTTGGATTGTGGGGGCGAAACCTACGGAAACACAGGAGTCTTAAGATTTCTGAGAATTTACAAACATACTGAAATTTTTCTAACATTTATCAAATATCCTCCCCACTTTGTCATCTAAATAAATAAGCCTCATGTTGATCAAAAGCAACAGCCAATCATAAGGAAATAAATTGTCCTCATCAATACAGAAGAGTTTAGTAATCCTAGATTTGAGAGAAACTGTAGACCACCAAGGGCAGATACTGAGGTACCGACTGCTAAATCTCCTTGAAGGACAACGTGTGGTGAGGGAAAGGTTCTTGAATATAGATAAACAATCCAAGCAAAGCAACTCAGTATAGCAGTACGGTGGCACAGTGCTGCCTCATAGCGCCAGGGACCTGGGTTTGATTCCAGCATTCTCTGTGGACTTTGCATGTTCCCCCCCATGTCTGCGTGTGTTTCCTCCGGATGCTCCAGTTTCCTCCCAGTCAAAGATGTGCAGATTAGATGGTTTTACGAGGATGGGGTACCAAATACTTGAATCCCTGGATTGGGCCAGGGCACGGTGCTCTCTAAGAGGGTCGGTACAGACTTGATTGGCCAAATGGCTTCCTCTGCATTGTAGGAATTCTATGATTCTACATAATATATATATATATATATAGATGATAAAGTTTAGGGATGAAGAAATAATGAAACCTCAAATTAAGGTTTATGAGCAGTGGATTAGACAGCAGTTAGACTTGTACCATATGTTCATGAACAATAAATCCTAACAACTCTGGCATGCAGCCACAGTATTTTCAGAAGAGGATCTGAGCTGGAATGCGGTTTGCCTTTCGGAATTGAAGATACAGTAGGCATCACCTAAAATAGTGGTGAGACACAACTAAAGGAGCCAGAAGCAGATAAAGATCAGAATTAAAAGTGAGAAATCATTGACAGGTGTCAATATTAGAAGGGCTCAAAACTTGCCAATTAGCTTCAGAAGGGAGGTACCAAATACTTGAATCTCAGGTCTTAATTACATAATTAGAACTCTTTTTCATCTTTAGAAAGAATATGGGACATAAAAATGAACGGCCAACTCCACTTGTATTTCTCATTTTGCTGATTAAAAACAAGGTTTATCCTGAAGTCCTGGTCAATATGTAATGAACTTTAAAACTTCAAAAAAGTACCAGACCAAAACCTATTACTCCCTTATCCCTATCCATACCCTCAAAAATTAGAAACAAGTGGGCGGAACTGGGGGTGCTATCCACGAGTAGGGCCATGTACCAACTTAGGAAGGCGAGGGGAGTGGTGTATGAGCATGGGGAGAGAGCCAGCAGATTGCTAGCGCAGCAACTCAGGAAGAGGGAGGCGGCCAGGGAAATAAGTAGAGTGATTGATGGGGAGGGGAGCAGAGTGGAGGACCCGGCAGGATTGCATAAGGTATTCCGGGACTTCTATAGTAGGCTGTATACTTCAGAACCCCCGGAAGGGCCGGAGGAGATGAAAAGGTTCCTGGACGGGCTAACATTCCCAAAAGTAGGCGGGGGACTAGTGGACGGGCTGGGAGCCCCGATTAGAGTGGAGGAGGTATTGGGGGGCCTAAAGGCCATGCAGTCGGGGAAAGCCCCGGGGCCAGATGGATACCCAGTAGAGTTTTACAAGAAGTTCTCGGAGTTAGTGGGACCGGTCTTGACTAGGGTTTTTAATGAGGCAAGGGACATAAGGACCCTGCCACCGACGATGTCGCAAGCCACCATCCCGCTGATACTGAAGCGGGACAAGGACCCGGAATCCTGCGGGTCATACAGACCAATCTCCCTGATCAATGTGGATGCCAAGCTCCTGGCAAAGGTCCTGGCGATTAGAATTGAGGACAGCGTACCGGAGGTGATTGGAAACGATCTAATACCAGTACCCGTACCAGCCTCCCCGGACAGGCGCCGGAATGTGGTGACTAGGGGCTTTTCACAGTAACTTCATTGAAGCCTACTCGTGACAATAAGCGATTTTCATTTCATTTCATTTGATCAGACAGGGTTTGTGAAAGGCAGGCAGCTGACAGCTAACTTGAGAAGATTGCTTAATGTGATCATGATGCCCCCAACGGGCAAGGAGGTGGAGGTAGTGGTGCCAATTGACACTGAGAAGGCCTTCGACCGGGTAGAGTGGGGCTATCTGTGGGAGGTGCTCGGACGGTTTGGGTTCGGGGAGGGACTGGTGAATTTGGTCAGATTACTGTACCAGGCCCCAAAAGCTAGCTTTAGGACGAACAGGGTAGTGTCAGATTATTTCAGACTACATCGCGGGACCAGACAGGGATGCCCACTCTTCCCGTTGCTGTTTTAGCTGGCCATAGAGCCGTTGGCGATTGCGTTGAGAGCTGCGAAGGGATGGAAGGGAATGACCGGGGGTGGGGAGGGGGGGGGGGGGTGAAACATAGGGTCTCTCTCTATGCGGACGACCTGCTCCTGTACGTGTCGGACCCACTGGCCGGGATGGAAAATATACTGCTGGAAACATTGAGGAAGTTCGGCTGGTTTTCAGGGTACAAATTAAATATGGCCAAGAGTTTGTGGTGCAGGCAAGGGGCCAGGAAAATAGACTGAAGGAGCTGCCATTTAGGCTGGTTGAGGAAAGTTTCCGGTACTTGGGGATACAGGTGGCACGAGACTGGGGCAGGTTGCACAAGTTAAATTTGACCAGGGTGGTGGAACAAATGAAGAGGGAGTTTCGGAGATGGGATGCACTCCCGCTGTCACTGGCGGGGAGGGTGCAGACTGTAAAGATGACAATCCTCCCTAGATTCCTGTTCATCTTCCAGTGCCTCCCGATCTTTATCCCACAGTCCTTCTTCAAAGGACTGGCAAAATCATCATGAGCTTTGTCTGGGCGGGAAAATCCCCGCGGGTGAAGAAGGCGATGCTTGAAAGGAGCCGCAGCGAGGGAGGGCTGGCATTGCCGAGTTTGATCAACTACTACTGGGCGGCTAACATAGCCATGATAAGGAAGTGGATGGTGGATACGGGGTCTATCTGGGAGCGGGTGGAGGTGGCTTCGTGCAGGAGCACCAGTTTGGCAGCCCTGGTCACGGCTCCCCTACCGCTGTCGCCAGCCAGGTACTCCACCAGCCCGGTAGTGGGGGCGGCCCTGCGGATATGAGGCCAGTGGAGGAGGCATGTAGGGGAGGTGGATGCGTCTGTCTGGGCTCCAATATGTGATAACCATTGATTTGCCCCCGGGAACATGGATGGAGAGTTTCGAACATGGCGGCGGGCGGGGGTGAGCGATATGTTCCTGGAGGGGAGCTTTGCGAGTTTGAGGGGCTTGGAGGAGAAATTTGGGCTGGTAAGGGGAAATGACTTTAGGTACTTACAGATGCGGGACTTTGTCCGCAGACAGGTCCCATCCTTCCCACGCCTCCCGCCAATAGGGATCCAGGACAGAATAGTCTCTAGAGGAGGAGAGGGTAGAGTCTCAGATATTTATAAGGTGCTCATGAAGGGGGAACAGTCCCAGACGGAGGAACTGAAACTCAAATGGGAGGAGGAGCTTTGCGGGGAGATGGAGGACGGGCTGTGGGCAGAAGCCCTGAGTAGGGTAAACTCAACCGCAACATGTGCCAGGCTCGGCCTGATTCAATTTCAGGTCGTTCACCAGGCCCACATGACGGTAGCTCGGATGAGCAAATTCTTTGCGGTAGAGGATCAGTGCGCTAGATGCGCGGGAGGACCAGCAAACCACGTTCACATGTTTTGGGCATGTCCTAAGCTTAGATAGTACTGGGAGGGATTTGCGGGGATCATGTCCCGGGTGCTAAAAACAAGGGTGGTGATGAGTCCAGGGGTGGCAATATTTGGGGTTTCGAAAGACCCAGGAGTCCAGGGCGAGAAAGAGGCCGATGTTTTGGCCTTTGCTTCCCTAATAGCCCGGCGGCGAATACTGCTGGCGTGGAGGGACTCAAAACCCCCGAAGACCGAGCTATCGCTTTCGGACACGTCAAGTTTTCTGGCTATGGAAAAAATTAAGTTCGCCTTGAGGGGATCTGTACTGGGGTTCGCCCGAAGGTGGCAACCATTCATCGACTTCTTTGCGGGAGAGTGAACATCGGGGGGGGGGGGGGGGGGGGGGGGGGAGATTAGAGTAGAGTAGGAGGGATAAATAGACGGGTAGTGTCAATGGAAGAGGAGCGGGCTTGTGCAGTATGATTTGATTGAAGTATTGTTTTTATGTTGATGTTTGCACATTTTTGCCTTTTTATTTTTTGTTGTTATCTGTAACGGTTTACAATGCCGAAAAATACCTCAATAAAATTGTTTGATTTAAAAAAAATTAGAAACAAGTGGATAAGAAAGGAGACAAAATACTCTCCATATCAAAGGTGATGAGGACCTTCTCCTGAAGCTCTCTGTTACAGGTTCAAACGTTACTGGAATTTCCCATAGATTTGATATTCTACAAGCATAAAAACGATTTGAGAAAATAATTGTTTGCAACACAGTAATTTTACTTACCACCTATTACATAGATCATCCCTTCAAGAACTGCTACACCCAGGCCACTTCGGGCCTGATGGAGGGATGAGACCGTGGTCCAGTATTGACTGAATGAATCAAACCGTTCCACACAACTGAGAGTTCTGCTATCACTCCAGCGACCTCCCTGAAGCCGTGTGTACCCACCTTGTAAAAATAAATGATAAAACATAGCTTCAGCAGTGCCCAATCAGGTGCTGTACTGTGATGCAAATTACAGTATACATACAAAGGTCAATTTCTAATTAGTTAATTCATCAACTGTAACCTTATACTGGAGTTCTATTAAGGACACAGAAAAAAATGCAATTTCCTTGGAAAGCATGGCTTGGAATTTGCAGGGCTCTTGATGGTGAATTGGCAGTGTTTGTGGCATTACCTTGCTGAATTTGAGGTCCACTTCAGGATTTAGCACAAGCACAGAATGAACCAAAATTCCTGAAGTTGAGGTCCGTCATTCAGCATTCTTCCATAAATTGCACAACATAACCCAATTACTACCACCATTACCACTATAGAGTTGACAATCAATGAAATCAATTGATCAGTTGATAATTTCCCTTTTTTACACTCCTATCACCGTTAGAAACCCCATAAAAGGTAAAGCTTTATTCAATGAGGTGCAACTGGGTTTCTAATGGTGATCTGAGTAACAACTACTAGAACATAGAACATAGAACAGTACAGCACAGAACAGGCCCTTCGGCCCTCGATGTTGTGCCGAGCAATGATCACCCTACTCAAACCCACGTGTCCACCCTATACCCGTAACCCAACAACCCCCCCCGTAACCTTACTTTTCAGGACACTACGGGCAATTTAGCATGGCCAATCCACCTAACCCGCACATCTTTGGACTGTGGGAGGAAACCGGAGCACCCGGAGGAAACCCACGCACACACGGGGAGGACGTGCAGACTCCACACAGACAGTGACCCAGCCGGGAATCGAACCTGGGACCCTGGAACTTTGAAGCATTTATGCTAACCACCATGCTACCGTGCTACTGTTAAATAACTGATCAGGCCCTGAAAATATTGTGGAGTTTTATTAAATTTCCTCATTGTGATTAATTACTAGATTTTTATAATGATTAATATTTTAAAGTTTGTCCATGATATTTCAGCTTCTGTCTTAACCCCATCTGTATGTCCTAATCTTTATTTTGCTCCATAAAATGTTTTAAAAGTTGCATAATTATTAGTGTTTTCATTTCCTGAAATCTGCCTGTGAGAATAAGTAGGCTCTAAAAACACAACCACTAGTTTGTTGCTGAAAGGTTTTGAATCTCTCGGATGCAGAGGCGGATTTACAGTTCTTGGGGCCCCGCGCTCACCTTCATTTCTGCAACGTCCAATCTCTCTCTCCCCCCTCCCCCTCCCCCCGGACCACATGCACCATCGCCCCATAGAAGGCAAAGGCGGAAATCATGAAAATATATCAATGAATCACTGCTTTTTAACGTGTAAAAATACGCCGGAATGAACAATCAAGGAATTGAAATCCAAGCTCACCTCTTCTCAGAAAGACGGTAAAAATGGTCAGTATTGTGAAGCGAGAGTCTTGAGGTGAGCAAACATAGAACTTGCGGGTGGACAATAAGGTGAAAAAATCAGCCAATTACATCACAGCAGCATAGGCCAGTGCAAGACAGAAAGAGCCAGCTCAGTGCAGGAGTAAAATCAACAAGATGCATATGCTGCCATTTAGTATATTTCACAGTCTCATTCAATTTCCAAAAATTAACTTCCTTATTTCCTCTTACAAAATCAAAGAAGTTATTTCTGCAAATTCACGTGAGAGGAGTGTCCAGTGAGTCCAAGTCCAATATCAGTGGCCTTGTTTGGCAGAATTCCATTCTTTGTCCAAGACTTTCTGAAGGCCAGTTTTGAGGGCGATGGTGATGAGAACTACCAGCATGTCACCAGCTGCAGCCATTATATCAGACCAACAACGGTCCATTTTGAAAAAGAGAATATGGAAGATGGGCAGATTTTTAAGATTTCCTTGCTTCATCCTTGTTGGCATGGCATTTTAGGCAGCTTTTTTTACTACACTTTTTCTTTACAAAATCATCAATTACATAATCATAGATAAAATCTTGCAAAGACGCACTTTCAATGGGAAATGCTGCTGAACCTGTCAAATGTTCCTGAATCATCGTACTTCGCAAATAATTTTAAAACTCTTTTCAATACAGAAAAAGAGCATTCACCCGAAGCATTAATGATAGGTATGTTAAAAATATTTTCAGAATGGTTTATCATTTGGAAAGGTTGCCTGCAAATCATCACATGCAAGTCTGTACAAATCTGCTGGTGATCTCGAAGCACAGAGCTCATCATTATTGATGAAATTAATGAATTGTTTCACTTAATCTTCAAAAAGATTGTGTCTATGTCCTCCTGATAGAATTCACTTAATTTCTTAATGCAGTGGCTATTAACATTTTTTCAGAGGTATATTTACTGAGATTTTACATTTTACAAAATAATGCAAAGTTACAAAATAATACATCACCATAAACAAGGAGGGGATAAAACAACAGAAATGGCTGTTTCTGTTGAGCACAACAAGGAACAGGTTAACAACATTCAAAGTGACTGAAGACAATCATTAAACGGAATTAGATATTCATGCCGCCTCACCAGAGACCAAGGGAGAAACGGTAGGATCATGAAAACATGACAAAATGACACACACCTGCCCACATCGCACAACCCCACAATCAGCACAGGACTTCAGGATAAATTTCCTGCACCATGACAGGATGCGCACCAATGTACATCCCCTCAACTCTAGCAGCATCAGGGCAGCACGGTGGCACAGTGGGTTAGCCCTGTTGCCTCACGACGCCGAGGTCCCAGGTTCAATCCAGACTCTGGGTCACTGTCCGTATGGAGTTTGCACATTCTCCCCGTGTTTGCGTGGGTTTCGCCCCCACAACCCAAAGATGTGCAGGCTAGGTGGATTGGCCACGCTAAATGCCCCTTAATTGGAAAAAATGAATTGGGTACTCTAAATTTATTTCAAAAAAAATTTTTTTTAAAGCGTCGATGTTATCAACGGCCCAACACAGCCTTCTCTTTCCAGAACTGAAGCCATCTGCATCCATATAGGAGCCAGGAGCAAATTAGTCATACCTATCCTTGCAAAAGCCAAAGAAAATACACAAAAATCCCAGATCTATGGGAAGTTATATACATATTGCATAATGCAACTAAACCCCCAAAACAGACCCAGAATTATGAAGAGAGGCGAGGACGACAGGACCGACGACAAATATCAACATGGTCAGACTACGGTAAATCCCCAAGGATCTCCCACGGTAGAAAAGATGGAAAAGAGAATGAAAAATGACCTATCAGGCATATGGCACATGCCATGAAGCCCAAGAAAGAGCAAATATGAAATGTGCACCAGGATGAAAAGACAGATTAAAAGAGCACATCTGGAGCTAGTGAAAATGCAACTGCTCACGTTACGTGACCAGCCCCCCACCAGCTTTTAGCATTTTCATCCAAACGTCTACCAAGAAGCACATAATAAATCAAGTTTTCTTCAGAGATTCACTTTTATTCTGCAATTTCACCATTATTGTGTCACAAATAACATTGACAGTCTCAACGATGATCTTTTCTTTCTCATTTAAAATTATTTAATTGTCGCTAGTTTCATCGAAAACTAACTTCCTGCGTCTTGTACACTTCTCATCATCAGAGGGACCTGTATTTTTTTGTTAATGTTCGTGCCTCTGCTTCCACCAATAGTCATTTTGAACTTCCATGTCAAAACTTTTAACTGAGGCTAACAATTGTGCAGCATTCAATGAAGTCGGATCAATATTTTGTAGCAATTTACTGACAGCCTTCTTTGAAGTTAACGGTTCCACAAAAGAATAAAAACAGCAATATCACACTTTTCAAGCTTCTCTGCTAAGGATTTTGCTTCAGCTTTTACATGGGGATTTTCTGAATTTGATGTCTAATAAGGTTTCCTTTATATCAGCAAAGTTCATTTTCAAAGCCAAAACAGCATCTGCACAAGCGGACCACCTGGTGTCACAAATTCTTTTGACCGTCAAATGTTTTAAATTTGATTGCTACAAGTATGATGGCAACATATTCCACTGATGTGCGGAAATCGAAAAAAAACATAGATGTTTTGAACAAAGTCCAAAATAATGCAAAGTCAAAGAAAAAGTACGGCTGCCTCACAGGATTCAGCTGCAGCATTGCATATTAAATTCAAGGAGTGATCAGAACATGGGATGAATATTGCACAGGTGCTTGCATTGTTCAGTCTTGCTTGCAGACCTGAATATTTTCCTGCCATTATAGAAGCTTTGCACAAGACAATGTTTGATTTCCAAACCTAAATTTGCAATGATTTTCAAAAACGTTGTCTCCTGGCACTCTGAAGTGTGCGATTGTAGCTGGACAAAACAAAGAAATCTTTCTACAAATTTACCATCTCTGGTCACAGATATTAAAATTAATGTTGATTGGTCTACATGATTCGCCAGATGTGTGCTGAACTACTATAAAGTAGTGCTTGGCATATTGTACCTCCATTAGTGAATTTGTTTCTGAGCTGCTTTGCCATTATAGTGACTAAGTCATCGAGGTTTGGTGCAGTAAAAGGTTGGTCCTCCCTGAACCACAATATTGATAACTTTTCAAATGCTCTTCGAGACGCTCATCAAATTCATGAGATATTCAAAGCAGGCTAACAAATTAGCTCTTCAATTTGACAATGGTGTCTCACCATGTTCTCTTAGAGGTAGTCCCAAAGAAGACAGCACTTGGATTGTGGCAACCACACATCTCAGAATTTTCTAATAAAAACACTCCTTTTCAAATTGAGCGAATAACACAGAATGAATTCTTCCAGCTCCTTTACATCTTTGAACAAACACGCACATGGCTTTAATATGAGCTTTTAATATCAGCAACATCTTTTCCAACATTTCTCCAGTTAAGAGTACATGGCGACAAATGCTTGTTTTCCTTTACAAGGGTCAGGGAATAATTTCCAAACGTATCAGTAGACTGCCATAGAGGTTTCTGAAAAAAGTCAATCAATTTCTAATTTCAGTCATCCCATTTCACTTCATCCTCAGAAAGTGGGGCTTATAAAGAATTCTAACCCGTGTTCGGTCTCAAATTTCAAACTCTTTCCTCAAATTGTCCATATTACCTATCATACCCATAGGAACATATTTTGGCCATAAGGCAATGTCTTCAGGATATGTTTCTTCCCTCAATTCAACAAAAGAATCAGCAATATTTTGTAGTTCCGTCGTCACTTCAGAGTCCACTTGTTCAGCTTTTTCAGGTGATGTGGTGTATCTCTGGAAAACGGCAAGTCTAAGTCATCAGGTAATTCACCCATACTTTTGTATGAGGATGAATGTGCATTTTGTGCACTGTTCAATACTTAGAACTTTTTTAAGTAAAATGACAAATTGTCTTTTTGCCCAGCTTCGTCCTCTTGCCTCACCTTCAATTTTCTGTGTATTTGGCTGCCAGATTGGTAGTGTCGCTTCATATTGCTCAAGAAAATGATCTTGATTTTAATGAAGTGTCTAAAAGTGCAGGCGTTTGCACAGTTATTTCCATGTTTTTATCAGTTTTGATATTGGATTCATCTTTTAACGATGAAGCTATGATTCTGGATTTCAAACAAAACTTACTTAACTCTTTTCCTGCACCCAAACTCTCCCTCCCCGTGCACCCCAACCCCATCACGAGCTCTCCCTCCCTCCTCCCAAAATACATCCCAGCCCTCACACACTCTCCCTCCCTGCAAGTCTGCAACCCTGGCTAAACCCCTCACACACTCCCTTTTTCCCCCACCCCACCCCTCACAGTCTCCCCACATGCCTCACATTCTCACTCAACTCACTCTCCTGGGGTCTTCAAGGTAGCCTCCTGCCTCACTCTGCACGGCTCAGTCTTGATTTGGGCCGTCACGTCCTGTGCCTTGCTGTTGTTGGCCTGCCCTCGGTCAAGTCGCAAACCTGCTCAACGGCTAACCTCACCTCGTGGTGGTTTGTTGTTGCTGGTTTGCCCAGGTCAAGTTGCAGACCTGCTCACCTCGACGGCTGACTGTGGTAGCTATCGGTGCCTCTTGCCTCAGTGTTGCTGGACTGCCTTCAGCCCTGGGTCGAGGCACCTGCCCCCGTGTCTGGCAGCTGACCTCACCTCATGGTGGCTTTAGGTGCCTTGTGCCTCATTGTTGCTGGCCTGCCCTGGTCAAGTCGTAAACCTGCTCCACTTGGCAGCTGACCTCACCTCTTGGCAGCTTTCATCGCCTCACAGTTATGGGTCTGTCCTCAGCCCTGGGATGAGTCGCCTGCTGCTGCCCTCAGCAGCTGACCTCGCCTTGTGGTGGATTTCGGTGCCTCACACCTCGCTGTTGCGGGACTGCCCTGGCTTGATTCGCAAACTTGCTCACGTTTTGCAAAAACAGTAAAAGCTCAGCAGCCTCTGTCTCTCCCTCCTCGCCTAGTTGCCTCTCTTTGTTCCTTACGCACCTCAAGGTAACCATTCATACAGTTCAGACCAGTGTTTTCCAGTACTTCCAGATTCATAAAATCAGAGCCTGATTTTGCTCTGCATTGTCTGCTGATAGGCCCAACAAATATAAATAAGCCTCAAGATAAACCCCACCACCCCAATTGGTCGAGGCCTTGTGCCTAGGCATGGTGTGTTTCATTGTAAATTCACCCAGCTTGGATGGAAACCTACAGCTACAATCTTAATAAAAGATTGGCAAGGTGCGGCATGGTAGCGCAATGTTTAGCACTGCTGCCTCACAGAGACGAAGACCTGGGTTCGATCCCGGCCCGAGTCACTGTCCGTGAGGAGTTTGCACATTTTCCATGTCTGCGTGGGTCTCACCGCCACAATCCCAAAAGATGTGCAAGGTAAGTGGATTGGTCACACTCAAAAAGTTTATGATAGATAGATAGAGAGAGAGAGAAAAAGAGAGAAATAAAGAGGAGCAAAGTGACATGGTGTTCTGATCGTGGATAAGTAACAAAAACAAAATCTTATAGGTAAATGCCATGAATATCGGATCATCAACAAGAAATCGAACGAGGAATTCAGAAAAAACATTCTTCACCCAAAGATTAGTGAGGGCAGGGGGTGATTGAATAATGAATAGTATTAAGAGGAAGCTAGACAAGCATCTGAAGAAGAAGGGAATAGAGAGGTACAGTGATAGATTTAGAATGAACAAAGATGAAGGAGGTTCAAGTGGAGCAAAAATGCCATCATAGTCTGATCGGGCCAAGTGGCGTGTTTGTGTGTCATAAAGCCGATATAAAGCAATTTGCTCTCATGGCTATATAATGTTTCTAAAAATTGACAATTCTATTATCGATAAACTTAGATTTTGCAAATATCTGCTGCATGTGTCCTAACAACAATCACCACTGTTTGCTGACCTACAATGACTCCACGTTAAGCAATATTTCTATATTAAAATTTCTAACTTTGTTTGCAACTCCCTCAATAACCTCACCACTCCTTATCTATGCAATCTCCTCCAAGCCTATAACCCTCCGAAGTGGAGTTTCATCTCCAATTCTGATCTCTTGAACATCCCTATCACTGGCAGTTGTGCTTTCAGCTGCCGAGACAAGGCACGTCCAATGTACAGCCTGCGAATACCCTTTATGCAGGCCGGAGCCAGCGTTCAAAGTTCCAGTCAAAAGAGGTGAGTATCAATGGAAGATTCTGCGTGGAGCTGCCCCTCCAAACACAGGCCATTTCTCTCTCGCTTTTGCTGGTGAAAGGCTGACTAGTGAGCCTATCACCAACAAATGAGGGAGAGAAACAATTTCTGATTCGAGTAGCAACAGCGATAACCAGCATTCGTGAGTGTGCTGCGGGCTGCCGAGACAAGGCAATGTATGGCAAGGCTGGAGCCTGCGGATCCAAGCAACAATGGGGCTGGAGCCAGGGAAGCCAAGCAGAGGCAGACTAGAGCCAGGGGAGTCAAGCAATGTCTTGAATGGAGCCAAGAGAGCCAAGTTCATCGGGCATGGAGAACGTGCAGTTTTGGTGGTCTGGGGAGGGCAAAGTTTTGGTAGGCCCAGAGAGGAGATGATGCCATCATATGTTGGAGTGCGAGTGACTGAGCGAATATGCAGGGGTGAGTACGAGAGACTGAATGAGTGGACAAGGGTGAGTGTGACAGTCTGTTTTAGGCTCAGTCTCAGGTTTTCCACTCTCTCACCAACAGGTTTACGACTTGACCAGGGCAGGCCAGCAACAATGAGGCACAAGGCACCTAAAGCCACCATGAGGTGAGGTCAGCTGCCAAACACGGGGGCAGGTGCCTCGACCCAGGGCTGAAGGCAGTCCAGCAACACTGAGGCAAGAGGCACCGATAGCTACCACAGTCAGCCGTCGAGGTGAGCAGGTCTGCAACTTGACCTGGGCAAACCAGCAACAACAAACCACCACGAGGTGAGGTTAGCCGTTGAGCAGGTTTGCGACTTGACCGAGGGCAGGCCAACAACAGCAAGGCACAGGACGTGACGGCCCAAATCAAGACTGAGCCGTGCAGAGTGAGGCAGGAGGCTGCCTTGAAGACCCCAGGAGAGTGAGGTGAGAGAATGTGAGGCATGTGGGGAGACTGTGAGGGGTGGGGTGGGGCAGCACGGTAGCATGGTGGTTAGCATAAATGCTTCACAGCTCCAGGGTCCCAGGTTCGATTCCCGGCTGGGTCACTGTCTGTGCGGAGTCTGCACGTCCTCCCCGTGTGTGCGTGGGTTTCCTCCGGGTGCTCCGGTTTCCTCCCACAGTCCAAAGATGTGCGGGTTAGGTGGATTGGCCATGATAAATTGCCCGTAGTGTCCTAAAAAGTAAGGTTAAGGGAGGGGGGTTGTTGGGTTACGGGTATAGGGTGGATACGTGGGTTTGAGTAGGGTGATCATGGCTCGGCACAACATCGAGGGCCGTAAGGCCTGTTCTGTGCTGTACTGTTCTATGGGGCTGGTTTAGCACACTGGGCTAAATTGCTGTCTTTGAAAGTAAGCCAGCAGCACGGTTCAATTCCCGTACCAGCCTCCCTGAACAGGCGCCGGAATGTGGCGACTAGGGGCTTTTCACAGTAACTTCATTGAAGCCTACTTGTGACAATAAGTGATTTTCATTTCATTTCATTCACATACCCATTTACATTCTCCATCACATACAATGACCCTCTCACACTCTGGTCATTTTTATTTTTTAACATAACTATTTATTGCTGTGACATTGCTGTACATTTGCTCAGTAATTGTTTCTTTCTTTAAAACTACATCTTTTCTTTGAAATTCAGTTTGTCATGCCAACCCATATATAGAACATAGAACATACAGTGCAGAAGGAGGCCATTCGGCCCATCAAGTCTGCACCGACCCACTTAAGCCCTCACTTCCACCCTATTCCCGCAACCCAATAACCCCTCATAATCTTCTTGGGTCACCAAGGGCAATTTAGCATGGCCAATCCACCTAACCTGCACGTCTTTGGACTGTGGGAGGAAACCGGGGCACCTGGAGGAAACCCACGCAGACACGGGGAGAACACGCAGACTCCGCACAGACAATGACCCAGCGGGGAATTGAACCTGGGACCCTGGCGCTGTGAAGCCACAGTGCTATCCACTTGTGCTACCGTGCTGCCCTTTATGTTATCTTTATGTTCTTTTAAAAACAAATTTAGAGTACCTAATGTTTTTTTCCCAATTAAGGCGCAATTTAGTGTGGCCAATCCACCTAACCTGCACATCTTTGGGTTGTGGGGGTGAAAGCCACGCTGACACGGGGAGAATGTACATAGACAGTGACCCAGGGCCGGGGTCGAACCCGGCTCCTCAGCTCCATAGGCAGCAGTGCTAACCAGCGCACCGTGCTGCCTGCATCTTTTCAAAATTTGTTCATCACCCCCTTGAGTGTGAAAAATATGCAAAAGAGCCTCCGTACATTAGCGTTCAACTGCCTCCCTTTCACAAAACCCGTTTGATCCTCGTGTACGACCTGCGGCACGGCATCCTCAATCCTCATGGCCAATATCTTTGCCAGCAACTTTGCATCTACATTTAGGAGTGAAATCGGTCCATATGACCCACACTGTAGGGGATCCTTATCCCGCTTCAGGATCAGTGAGATCAGCGCCCTAGACATCATCGGGGGCAGAGCCCCCCCTTCCCTTGCCTCGTTGAAGGTCCTAACTAACAGCGGGCCCAGCAGGTATGAAAACTTCTTGTAGAATTCAATCGGGAACCCATCTGGCCCCGGTGCCTTCAGCCATAGCCCTTCCTAGACCAGCCACGTGCCCGCGTCCCCCGCACGGCCTGTTCCCCACAGCAGCAGATCCCCGTCCCGACCCCCTCTGACAGCTCCTGTTCCCCCCCTGGCCCTTTCAGCAGCAATCCGGTACCCCCCCCCCTCCCCCACACTAGCTAGGTCCCCCCCCTAGCTGCGTTGCTCCCCCCCATTGTACTCCCGTGGGTCAGCTGACTCCTGCTGACCCCAGCCACTCCCGCCGCACCAACGACCCTCCCCCCACCCCCCCCCACCCCCGTGTGACACTGTCCCTCCGCTCCCGCGAACAGGCTCATCTCCTTCCCCTTCCGATCCCAGCGCGGGAAAAAGCCCACGCTTCCAACTGCGGCCCCGCCCCCTTCAGCCCTTAGCACGGGAAAAAGCCTGCGCTTCACGCTCGGCCGGCCCCGCCTCCTCTGGCGCAGCTCTCTTTTCAGGCCCAATCTCACTAGCCCCATCCCAGGCCACCCTCCCCCCCCCACGAGGCCCCATCAACCCCTACCGACCATCAACCCCCCCAGGCTAAGCGCCTACCCCCCCTTCACGAGCCCGTCTGGCGGGCCTGAACAAAACTCCAACAACTCCCCAAAGAACAAAGAAAGAACTCCCCCTCGAAGCACAACACAACCATCCCCCAACCCTAAGTCTGAGTCCAGTTTTTCGGCCTGAACAAAGGCCCAGGCCTCCTCTGAGGACTCAAAATAGTGATGACGGTCTTTGTCGGTGACCCATAGATGTGCCGGCTGTAACATGCCAAACTTCACCCCTCTCCTGTGCAGCACTGCTATTGCACGATTATAACCGGCCCTCTTCCTCGCCACCTCCGCACTCCAATCCTGGTAGATTCGGACCTCCGCATTCTCCCACCTGCTGCTCCGCTCCTTCTTGGCCCACCTAAGCACACACTCTCGATCAGCAAACCGGTGAAACCGCACCAGCACCGCCCTCGGCGGCTTGCTGGGCTTGGGCTTCCTCGCCAGCACTCGGTGGGCCCCCTCCAGCTCCAAGGGCCTTTGGAAGGACCCCGCTCCCATCAGCGAATTCAACATGGTGACCACATAGGCCCCCCCATGTCCGATCCCTCCAGCCCCTCCGGGAGGCCCAGGATCCGCAGATTCTTCCGCCTCGACCGGTTCTCCATCTCCTCGAACCTCGCCTGCCACTTCTTGTGGAGCGCCTTGTGCGCCTCCACCTTCACCGCCAGGCCTAGGATCTCATCCTCGTTCTCCGAGACTTTTTGCCGGACCTCCCAGATCGCCGCCCCTTGGGCCGTCTGGGTCTCCAAGAGCTTGTCAATGAGGCCTTTAGCGGTTCCAGCAGCTCTGCCTTAAGCTCCCTAAAGCAGCGTTGGAGCAGCTCCTGCTGCTCCTGCACCCACGCTGCCTGGTCCCCACCCGCCGCCATCTTGGTTTTCCTCCCTCGCACCTTTCTCTGTTCCAATGCCACTGAACACCTGTCCTCTCTCCCAAAGAACTGGCCCAGCCTTGCCCCAGTCATGTACGCTCTATGCAGCACCTTAAATTGAATTAAGCTGAGCCTTGCGCAAGAGGAGGAGGAATTCACCCTCCCCAGGGCATCCGCCCACGTCCCCTCATTGATCTCCTCTCCTAGCTCCTCCTCCCACTTACCTTTCAGCTCTTCCACCGAGGCCTCCTCCCCCTCCTGCATCACTTGATAGGTTGCCGAGATCCTCCCCTCTCCAACCCACGTCCCCGAAAGCACCCTGTAGTATACCTCGTTAGGGGTAGCGGCGCCGTCACTAGCGCCTCCAGACTCGTGCCCACACAGGACGGCACTTCCAATCTCTTCCATGCCGCCCCCTCCCCCTCCCCCTCCATTACCCACCTACGTATCATTGCCACGTTGGCGGCCCAGTACCACATGCTCTGGGCGTGCCCTGCGCTGGAGGGTTTTTGGAGGGGCGTCGCGGAGACGCTGTCAAGGGTGGTTGGTTCCAGGGTTGAGCCGGGCTGGGGGCTCGCAATATTTGGGGTAGCAGTGGAGCCGGGAGTGCAGGAGGCAAAAGAGGCCGGTATTCTGGCCTTTGCGTCCCTGGTAGCCCGGCGCAGGATTCTTCTACAGTGGAAGAGGGTTTGTTTGTTTTTCTTTATTGGGCGTGTATATTTGCTTTCATGTTAATTATTTCTGTTAATTTATTATCTGTGTATAGGGGGGGGGGGGGGGGTTACTGTTCTTATTTCTTTCTGTTCTTGTTGGTAAAAACTTGTGAAAACTTGAATAAAAATTATTACTTTTTTAAATGCAAAAGACCAGCACCAAAAAAAATACAAGCCTGGCCTTGACCATGAGGTCTGTCATTTACTCCCTAAGCCCTTCCATCTCTTTACCTTTCTTTTCTCCTTTAAGACTCTGTAACCTACCTGAAGGAAGAAAAAACATTTTTAAAAGTCAAATGAAAATAAATTGTATTTCCAAGAAGCTACATCATTCATGGTTAAGTACTCTGCCAATGTTGTTAAGGTTGTCGCATAAAGAATGGCTAGATGAACAGCATCTTTGGGGAAGCCGGGGAAAAAAACTAAGAATGAGATTTTCACCCATTGTACACTCCCCCATTTCGGATCATGTGGATTTTTGTTTAGAAAGTAATAACTGTTGGAAATACTGTTTCCAAATGTTGGAAATGAAGCATTGCAGATTTGTATCATGAGCAGCCTAGGAAGATCTAGGAAATGTTCAATAATGGATGCAAAAAAAAGCAGTGTACAAAACATGTTGAACTACAGGTCACTATATAATGTATTAGTTTTCAGCTGCTGTGTTTCAGGTCACTGCATTTGATCCTACCCACCTTACAATTACATAAAATATTGTACGCCCCAAATATTGAACAAGAGGTTGACTAGCAATGTTACTCCAACTTGTAAACGTGCACAACCTACCAATTGTGCTGCAACACAGCGATGCACTGGATCCCACTGGTTGTTTTATATGTCTAAATGTAATTTAAAATGTTTCAAAGACCTCATTACAGAAAGTACAATAAACAAGAAGATAACCTATAGCATAGAGGTACTTCCTGGCCTTCCTTCGGGGACGAATCTTTGATGCAGGTAACAGTTTGCAGAACTTGGTTTCTTTCTGAGGTTTATTGACCTCCTTGTATTCCTCCAGCAACTTCTGCAGGGCAACTCGCAGACTAAAATCAGGTATACCTGGAGGTAGGAATCAGATTCTGTTGTATTTACCCCAGAAAACATATAGAGATGTACAGCATCATACAGAATATCCTACACCACAAAGTACAAAGCATCAGAGCCAAACATTTGTGTTGAAAATAAATAGATGTAGGCTGGCATGGCACTACTTTGGGAATTGAACATATTATTAGCTTGTTGCAACAGTTAAACTATCATAATAAAGACAGTTAAAGAATTCAACTAATAAGGTCGGATGAATAGATCTTAAATGTTAAATGGATATGCTAGATGTTTTTGATTCTCTGCTTACAAGTTTTCATTACTCTCCAGAGCATTTAATTTAAGTGACTCACAGCACCATAAAATTATATAGTTTGCACAACTCCACAACAGCACAAATTATATGCGGATCTTGGTTTTCTATGGGTGGTCTTGAATGGTACGTGGTGCACAGCACTGATGGGCAGATCATTTGCTGCCTATAATATGTCACATTTGTGAACTTCCTTCTCAAAGGCATTTAGGGTTTAGTAACTTGTCTTGCTAGTGATGATAGTATCCATGAACGAATAAAAGAAAATCCCTAATTGCCCTCAAGAAGATGGTGGCTTGCCACTCTCTTGAATCACTACATTCCAAATGGTACAAAGAAACATGTAATGCAGTTACGAACGGAGTTCCAGGATTTTAACCCAATAACATTGAAAGAATGGTGGTACAGTTCCAAGTCAAGATGGTTTGCGACTTGGAGGAGTACTTGAAGGTGCTGGTGTTCCTGTGGATTGGCAGCTCTTGTTTTTCTAGGTGGTAGAGGTCTCAGATTTAGAAGATGGTGGGCAAAGTGCTTTATTTTGAATTGCTGCAGTGTATATTCGAGGGCACACACTGTTGCCACCATGATGGTGTTTCGAAGGGGTGTCAATCTGGCAGACTGCTTTGACCTGGATGGTGTCAAACTTCCTGAGTTGTTGGAGCTGCACTCATCTCGGCAAGTGGAGCATGCTCCATCACACTTGTGCCTTATAGATGAAAGATAGGTTTTGAGGAGTTGGGTGACATACGTTTGGACCCCAGGAAGTTCCAACTCACTGACCTAGGAGGAAATTACTGGGAAGTTTGAACTTCCGACAGGCAATTCCCCTGCTCCCCAGGACGTTCTACATTCGTTAGGAGAAGCAAGGCTCGCAAATCAGGCCAGAAATGCAGAGCTGCATTGAGGGGCAGAAACGGTCAGTCAGAGTGGCAATCCAACTGCGATTGCTGCTTTGCAAAAGACCAGGCCAATATTTAAGTGGCTGGTCCAGTTAAATGACTAGTCAGGGGTAATCCCCGGAATATGATAGTGGTGATTCAGCGGTGGTAATGCCACTGAATATCAAGGGAGATGGTTAAATTCTCTCTTGTTGGAGATGGTGCTTGCTCAGCACTTGTAAGGCATGAATGTTACATAGAATTATCACTGAATTTACAGTGCAGAAGGAGACCATTCGGCCCATCGAGTCTGCACTGGCTCTTGGAAAGAGCACCCTACTTAAGCCCACACCTCCATCCTATCCCTATAACCCAGCAACCCCATCTAACCTAAGGGCAATTTAGCATGGCCAATCCACCTAACCTGCACATCTTTGGACTGTGGGAGGAAACCGGAGCATCCGGAGGAAACCCATGCAAACACGGCGGGAACGTGCAGATTCCGCACAGACAGTGAACCAAGCAAGAATCGAACCTGGAACCCTGGCGCTGTGAAGCCATAGTGCTAACCACTATGCTACCGTGCTGCCCACATGTTTCATAGATTTGATAGGGGCATTCAAAATCATGAACATTTTGGGCAGATTAAATAGGGAGACACTGTTCCCATTGATGGAAGAATCAAGAACCAGAGAGCAGATTTCAGATAATTGTCAAAAGAAGCAATGGCGACATGAGGATACATTTTTTCACATAGCTGGTGGTTAGGATCTGGAATGCACTACCTGAGAGTGCTGTCGAGGCAGGATCAATTGAGGCTTTTAGATGTGAATTGGATCATTATATGAAAAGGAAACATTTGCATGGATATAGGGAAAAGGCAGGGGGCCACATCAAGTGAATTTCTGTTTCAGAGATCAGCACAGACAAGTAGGGCCTAATGGCCTCCTTCTGTTCTGTAACCTTTCTATGATATCAGCCCGACACAGAACTTTGCACAGGTCCTGCTGCATGTGGACACGGATTGTTTTATAACCTGAGGAGTTGTGAATGGAACTGAACACTGCAAGTAACAGTAAATATCCCCACTCCTGACCTAATGATGGAGAGAAGGTCATTGAAAAAGCAGCTGAGGATGGTTGGGTCTAGGTCACTGATCAGAGGTATTCCTGAAACAGTGACCTGGGACTTAGATGATTGGCATCCAACGACAACCACTTCCCATTTTGCTAGGGTATGACTCCAGCTGGTGGAGTGTTTCTCCCCCACTGATTCCCATTGACTTCAATTTTAATAGGGATCCTTGATGCCACACATGATCAAATGCTGCTTCGATGTCAAGAGCAGTCACTCTCTGGCATTCAGCTCTTTTGTCCATGTTTGGACCAAAGCTGTAAAGAGCTCTGGAGCTCATTCGTCTGGAACCCAAACTAAGCATTGGACTTACAGATTAGGAAGATAAGAAAGTGGATCCTGGTGTTTCAGGAGTTATTGCAATTGGCCTCAGTGTTCCTGGGCTCGGAAGAATTCCTGTCCCATGAGGTCCTTCTACAAAGTAGATTATGTAAATACAGAAGGTTAGTAGACTCTGATGCCCCCTATAGTCAAATAAGTTGGTTGACAGATACTCTGATTGGTCACATTACAAGCACACACCAATAACCAATGCCATGGTAACCATTGTTGTAGAGGAATGCAGCAACCAATTTGTTCACAGCAAGGTCCCACTTGCATATAAAAGTAATATTCTGAGAAACCATTGAAGTGTTAACAATGTTAGCCCAAGAATGTGGAATACTCAAACTCGATCATACCTTCAATGTACTTGAACAACCTCCGTGAAGACAGGAGAGGGAATCGAACAGGATCCAGAACTTCAATCACATACTTTTTTCTTTTGCCCATGTCTTTGAGAACCCATTCCATAGCAGCTGTGAAAACTTGATATTCATCCTCAATGTGAAGTTCTTCATTTTTTAAAATCTTGACAACCACATCTTTTTCTAATGCCATAAATTCTTCAGTTTTACAAACCTCCAGGAAGTGCACGTAAATGTAGCTTTCAGTAAATTCTATAAGATCGTGGCATGCGATTTGTTCAGCAAATTGATAAATTCCGACACAGTTTGAAGGATCAACTTGCCCTTTTAAAAAATCACTGCACATGTTCACAATCTCCGTTAACTGCAACATATCTGCTGCAAGGATCACCTCTTGTACATTTTTTATGCTGACATCGATGATACCTGTTTGACATGGAGTAGAAGAAAGAAAATACATTTAAAGCTTCTACAAGAGGACCACTTGCTTCATGTGAGGTTAGCTGAACTTGTCCATGTTCACTCTGATGGGGCTTCAAATTAAAGATTGCAGAACCAACTACTGTACATTAAAAACAGTTTCAACAACATAACAGACACTGAATCACAAACATCAGCATCTTCTCCTCATAATTCATTCATTGGTCAATTGGTTAGCTCAGCTCCCACTGTGAATGGTCCATTATTAATTATTTTGTTCCTGTTCAATGGAACCGTCTAAATTTATTTTTATTTGTTCTTTTATTGCTTATCCCTAGCTGACCCGAGAAGGTGATGGTGGATGTTCTTCTTGAGATGGTGGCTCCCGCAATTGTGTTACGAAAGAGAATTTTTGGATTTAGACCCAGTGATGATAAAGCTGCAATAGAAGTCCAAATTGTGATGGTGACTTGGAGGCTTTGTGCTCCCGTAACATTACTGCTCTTCGCTTTCAGTGATTTAGTTCAGCAGGGATGAGAAGTCTATCTGTCCAAGGAACCTGGTGGGATACTGCAGAGGCTGCTGCAACTGGAACTGGACTGCACCAATGATGCAGGAGTTATACATTGGAATCAAATTCCAGGAATAAAACTGCTCCATCCCTGTGCTACTAACCTTATCCAGTATGGTTGCAACTGCACACATCTGGGCAAGTCTATCAAGCTCCAGACTTGAGTCTTGTAGGCGACGGAGGGGTTAGATGTTGAGCTAACACCAACCCAGTCTCTGCCCTGCTCTTGTGGTCATGGTGTTGATCTGCCTGGTCCAGATAAGCTCCTGGACAAGATACGTACATGGTAGGAGGGTTTAGTTATGTTACTGCCATTGAAAGTCAGCGTGTGGAGGACTGGGCTTTATCTCGTAGCTGCTTTGTTTACTTCGGGCAAATGTTATCTGACACTTGTTAGTCCAAATAAAGATGCCATTCAAATCCTGCTGCAAGCTGACATGGACTGTTTTATCATCGGTGAAGAGACGGAGAGGTTTAGGAAGGGAATTTCAGAGTTTAGCACCATCCCATTTCTGACATGATGCAGAGGAAATGTCATTGAAAATGCAGCTGACAATGATTAGGTTGAGGACAGTGGCCTGTGGAACCTCTGCAGAGATATCCTGTGGCTGTCGTGTCCAGCTTCCAACAATCCCAACCAGCTGCCTTTATGTCAGGCATCGCTCCTGTGTTTTCATTTTTAAAAAAATTTCAAGTACCCAATTCTTTTTTTTCCACTTGAGGGTCAATTTAGCGTGGCGAATTCACCTACCACGCACATCTTTTGGGTTGTGGGGGTGAGACCTGCGCAGACACGGCACAATATGCAAACTCCACATGGACAGTGACCCAGAGCCGGGATTGAACCTTAGCGCCATGAGGCAGCAGTACTAACCAGTGCCCACCATGTGTTTATATTTTAACCTCCGCCGTCCCATAATTTGCTTTTGCAGAGGTTCCTTAATGCTGGTTTGAAACTTCCTCAAAAGGTTCTCCCCTGAAATCACATTGTTCTCCAGTTTCTCTCCAATCTCCTCTCATATCCTTTCCAAGTTCATGTTTATCAGACCTACCTGCTGCTCCTTTGACCCCGTTCCCACCCAACTGCTGACCACACAACTTCTCTTCCTAATCCCCAGGCCAGTTTATGGTTCTCTCTTCGGGTTTTGTACCTCTTTCCTTTAAATCTGCAGTCATTAGCCCTCTTCCCAAAAACAGAAACAACCCTTGCCACACCGTCATTCCAAATTACCATTCTAACTCCAACTTCTCTTTCCTCTCCAAAGTCCTTGAACATGTTGGCATCTCCAAAATCCATGCCCATCTTTCCTGGAACTCCACTTTTGAATTTCTCCACCCCACCAGAGTGCCCAAATCCTCCTCGTCCTTCTTGATCTCTCTGCAGGCTTTGACCACACCATCCTCCTCCAATGGCTCACCAATATCTATCAGCTGGGTGGAATTGTTCTGCCCTGGTTTCATTCTTAACTATCTAATTGTAGCCAGTGTATTACTTGAAATGCCTTGCCTTCTTGCTCCCCCACTGTTACCTCTGGTGTCTACCATGGATCTATATTTCGCTCAATCTTTCCGCTGTAGCTAAATTATCAGACTGCTTCTCCAACATTCAGTCCTGGGTGAGCAGATATTTTCTACAAATAAACATCAGAAAGACTGAAGCCACTGGTTTTGGTGCCCGGCACTAACTCCATTCCCTACTAACTCCATCCGACTCGCTGGAAACGATTTGAAACTGAATCACACTGTCCACTCCTTGGTATCACAACTGACACCAAGATGAGTTTCTGACCTCACATCACTGAGACCGCCTATTTCCACTTCTATAACATTGTCTGGAAGTTAGAAAATATATATTTAGATCTGGTATATAATTTTTTTTTTAAAGTTAGAGTACCCAATTCATTTTTTCCAATTATGGGGCAATTTAGCCTAGCCAACCCACCTAACCTGCACACCGTTGGTTTGTGGGGGCGAAACCCACGCAAACACGGGGAGAATGTGCAAACTCCACACAGACAGAACCTGGGGCCTTGGCGCCATGAGGCAGCAGGGCTAACCCACTGTACCACCCTGCTGCCCTATCTGGTATATAATTTTAAGATGATTCTTCTTGCTTTGCTAAATATAAATACCATGTTATGCTAAAAATAAAACACAGGTATTTCTAAAATAGTGACTATACCAATTTGAATCTAATTTTCTTGCCAAATTAATTTAATGGTACTGACATTTTTAAATAGGCACAAAAAAATCTGGTTTGCACATATAGATAACAAATGCATTATCTATTTCTTGTCTTTTTTCAAACAGTGAGACCTAATAGAATAGTAACTGCATTCAAAGATGTCAACTCAGTGCATGTCTATGCACAGGGACCTTCTTGTTGAAGACTTGGAAAAAGACACATCCATAAAAAAATGTGCAAAATTGGAATAAAGCATAGTAAATATGTGATTAAATTCAATCAATACGTAGCAAACCAATTTTTTTTAAAACCACGGACGCATGCTTTCTGACCCCTCTGTCAGATGGTTCTGCAGCCTTTATTTCAGGATACATGGTATATATTGTAACAAAACAAGCAACAGTCAGTATAGCACACATTGTTCACAAGCTAAGGGCAATACATCTACATTGTTCTGCAAGGAAAAGTCCTGCTCTGACTGTGCCATCCATTTTTTTCAATCCACCCTAATTCACTGTGACACTCAAAAGTGATAAGATCAAATATTGAGCCCGACACGTGCACACAGTTGAAATATTATCCAGAACATCATTACATCTATAACAACTTTCCTGCCTACTCAGAATGGTTGAAACCTTTGTATTTGAGGTCAGCACAACCAACATGAGGACATTTAGAATGATTGGGAGTAGGTTGATTTGATCTTAGTTTCAGACTAGTTCGGCACAACATCGTGGGCCAAAGGGCCTGTACTGTGCTGTACAGTTCTATGTTCTATCTTCCTGAAAAGCATTCAACATACATCATGACAGTTAATCAACTGCTTCATCACATCGGCAACAATGCAAAGTTCTCCATTATATTTAAACTGTGTTTTTTCAAAGGCATTCACAGTTCAGAAAAACAAAGTAACAAAAGAAATATACCTGATAGTGCTCTGGACTCTACACTGAATAATAATAGGCTGGAGAACTTCAGCCATGCACTGATGCTTCAGTGACTAATTCTGAATTGCTGAGCAGCGTGGTGCATAGATGCCTTTATAAATAGTAATGAAAAAAAAGAAAGAAAAGTTCTGCAAATCTGCTGGGGACAATTTCAAAGTTTGCGAATTACACAAAACTTATAAGTATTGAAAACTATGAAGAGGACAGTGTAGAACTTCAAAAATATATGGATAAGTTGGTAGAGTGTGTAGATGGGTGGCAGATGAGGTTCAATTCAGAGAAGTGTGAGGCAATGCATTTTGGTAGGAAGAACATGGTGAGGTAATATAAAATAAAGAGTAAAATCCTTCTAGGTACTCAAGAGTATAGGGACCTGAGGGTATATGTGCATAGATAATTGAAGGTAGCAGGACAGGTGGAGAGAGCAGTTAATAAAGCATATAGCATTTTGGGCTTTATTAATAGGGACATAAAGTATAAGAGCAAGGATGTGATGCTTAACTTGTACAAAACACTAGTTAGACCTCAGATGGAATATTGAATACAGTCTGGTGTCACACTATAGGAAAGAACACATCAGAGAGAGTGCACAAGTGGTTCACAAGAATGGTTCCAGGAATGAGAAACTTCAGTTATGAGGATAGATTGGAGAGTTGGGACTGTTCTCCTTGGAAAGAAGAAAACTAAGAGGAGATTTGATAGAGGTGTTCAAAATCATGAGGGGGCTGGACAGAGTAGACAGAGAGAAAATGTTCCCACTCATAAAAGGGTCAAGAACGAGGAAGCACAGGTTTAGGTGATTTGCAAAAAAAGCAAATCTGATGCAAGAAAAAACTTTTTCACACAGCAAGTGTTTCGGGTCTAAAATTCAATGCCTGGGATTGTGGTGGGCGCAGGTTCATTCGGGGCATTTAAGAGGGTATTAGAGGATTATTTGAATGTAAACAATGTTCAGGGGTGCAGGGAAAAGGCAGGAGAATGGCAGAAAGTCATGATGCTCGTTTGGAGAGCCGGTGTAGACACAATGGGCCATTCTGCACAGTAACCATTCTGCGATTGTGTGTGAAAGGAAAAACAGAAATCGCTCAGAACACACAAGGCCAACACACTGTAAGGAGAAATTATAGATTGAGCCTTCAGGTCTTCAAAAGGTCTTCAAAATTTACCTGGAAACTTGGAGAAAGAGTGTTTCCCGGGCTACCTTACCTCAACAAAAGCGGGTATATTAGCTTTATTAATGTAGAAATAAAGTGCCAGGTCCCAGCAGTGAAGTGGGACCAATGAAGGGGATATTAAAAATGAACAAAAGCTTGGTCAAAAATGTGAGTTTAAAGTTTGACGGCAGAAGTTCACTTTAAACCTTAACCCTTCCTCTCACAGGTGCTGAAAGTGCTACTGCAGTTTAAGTGCTAACTACTTGCCAGTTATTTTTCATTGGTTTTGTAAGACCTTTAAGGGTTTGGGCACAGTTGTTTCACAGCTCCAGGGTCCCAGGTTCGATTCCCGGCTTGGGTCACTGTTTGTGCGGAGTCTGCACGTTCTCCCCGTGTTTGCGTGGGTTTCGTCCGGGTGCTCCGGTTTCCTTCCACAGTCCAAAGATGTGCGGGTTAGGTGGATTGACCATGATAAATTGCCCTTAGTGTCCAAAAAGGTTATGTGGGTTACGGGGATAGGGTAGAAACATAGGCTTGAATAAGGTGCTCTTTGTAAGGGCCGGTAGAGACTCGATGGGCCGAATGGCCTACTTCTGCACTGTAAATTCTATAACCTATGACCTGACTGAAGATTCTCCCGGACAGTTACCTGTGTAAATGAACTCCAGCAGCAGGCGGAAGGTTTCTGCCTGGATGCCATGGATCTGGATGAGGTCTTTGCTGGCTTCCTGCATCCCTCCTGCGAATAACACTGCGAAGTAGGGACTGCTGGCGGCCAGGATCAGCTTGTGGACGCTGAAAAGTTGCTCCTCCACCTGCAGCTGCACATCGCAGAAGTCCTCGCGGGCCCTCAGGCGGTTTATCTGGGCCAGCAGGGCCCGGGCGTGTTTATCACAGGCCGATCGTGCCGGCTCCCAGGCCGGGCTCGACCCCGGCTTCGGGTAGACGCACTGAGCCATCAGTTCGCCTGGCAGCCCTCACACAACCATCAATCAGTCAACCCGGCCCGCTGAGCCCCGGGGGTAAAAACCCGACACCCGCTCCCACCAATCCTGTCACCCGTCATCCGCTAATCCTCCCTGCCAGGAGCAGGAATGGCTGCTGCCTGAGGTCGCCGGCCGGCTGCACCGAACACTGGGGTCCTCAACTCCGTCCGGGACAGAGGAGTCCTCCGGGAGGCCCTGTGTCCTCCGGGACGGTGGGAGGCGCTGTGACCTCGGGGACGGTGGGAGTCCTCTGGGAGGCGCTGTGTCCTCCGGGACGATGGGAGGCGCTGTGTCCTCCGGGACGATGGGAGGCGCTGTGCCCTCCGGGACAGGGGAGTCCTCCGGGACAGGGGAGTCCTCCGGGACGGTGGGAGTCCTCTGGGAGGCGCTGTGTTCTCCGGGACAGGGAGTACTCCGGGAGGCCCTGTGTCCTCCGGGACGATGGGAGGCGGTGTTTTTTTCCGGGACAGGGGAGTCCTCCGGGACGGTGGGTGGCGCTGTGACCTCGGGGACGGTGGGAGTCCTCTGGGAGGCGCTGTGTTCTCCGGGACAGGGGAGTTCTCCGGGACAGGGGAGTCCTCCTGGAGGCCCTGTGTCCTCCAGGACAGTGGGAGGCGCTATGTCCTCCGGAACAGGGGAGTCCTCCGGGAGGCCTTGTGTCCTCCGGGACGGTGGGAGGCGCTGTGACGTCCGGGACAGGGGGTGGCGCTGTGTTCTTCGGGGCAGGGGAGCCCTGCGGGACAGCGGACGTCCTCCGAGACAGGGAGGTCCTTCGGGAGGCGTTGTGTCGTCTGGGACAGAGGCGCTGTTTCCACCTGGAACAGCGGGAGTTCTCTCAGAAAGGGGATGTCCTCCAGGACACCGGGAGGCGCTGTGTCCTCCTGGAACAGCGGGAGTTCTCTCGGAAAGGGGATGTCCTCCGGGACACCGGGAGGCGCTGTGTCCTCCTGGAACAGCGGGAGTTCTCTCGGAAAGGGGATGTCCTCCAGGACAGCAACCAAAAACTTACACGACTAAAACATTCTCAATTTCCCCTTACATCCATGTTACTCAGCAAAGGGCATTTTTTACATATTAAATGCAGGTTGCAATCGTTGCTTCTCCAAAGAAGGTAGAAAGGTTGGTCCGGTGTGATCTTTCCATTCTGAACTCATGTTGGCTACGATTTACTCTGTTATGAAACTGTTACTCTTCACATTTGCTTCTTGTGGTGAATGAGATTCACACGGTATTATAAGTTACTAAAGTCACTCTGTTCCCATTGTATATATGTACTGATATTGTAAGTGCAGTTGCACTACCTGACCACCAGAGGGAGTAGCTCTGGGAGTACGCGAGAGTTTGTACTGGGCTCCCCCCTTGGCTATGCCCAGAACTCCTCCCCCTGGAGCTGCTGTATAAAGATCCGTGCCACAGAGTCAGCCAGCCAGTTCATCGAAAGTTCAACGGCTAACAGGCTGGCTCTGTTGTAAGTATATTAAAACCGCTATTCTAATCCTACAAGCACGTGTCCGTAGAATTGATGGTTCCATCACTTCTGCTAATCAATTCAATGCAGTAATAATAACGACCAGCTGTCAATCTGACAGCCAGTCCTGATGTTTCTACATGCGCAGTTAAACAGAAACCTCCTGTTACTCGGCTAAGCCACTGGGTGCGCTGTTGCAGTCTTGGCAAATAGAATCATTGAGAAATTCCTGATTTGTCATGATTTCAACCATTTGCGAGCTTTTATACTGGATGCCCCGTCCGATGAAGGCAAGCATGCCATATGCTTTCTTTGCCACCATTTCCACTTGTGCCAATTTCAAGAATCTGTGGACCTGCATGAACAATCTCTCAGTGTCTCTAAGCCGCTGATGGTTCCGCCATTTATTTTGTAGCTCCCACCTGAATTGGATCTACCAAAATTCATCACCTTGCATTTGTCCGGGTTAAGTTCCATCTGCCATTTCTCCGCCCAATTTTGCAGCCTATATTCCCTGACAAACTTCATCACTGTCCGCAACTCTAGCAATCTTAGTATCTAACCAGCACAATGGTTAGCACAGTTTCTCCAGAGTCCCAGGTTCAAGTCCTGGCCTGTGTCACTGTCTGTGTGGAATCTGCACGTTCTCCCTGTGTCTGCGTGGGATTCCTCCGGGTGCTCCGGCTTCCTCCCACAGTCCAAAGATGTGCAGGTTAGGTGGATTGGCCATGCTAAATTGCCCTCAGTGTCCAAAAAGGATAGGTAGGGTTACTGGGTTACGGGGATAAGGTGGAGGTGTGGGCTTAGGTAGGGTGCTCTTTCCAAGGGCAGGTGCAGACTCGATGGGTCGAATGGCCTCCTTCTGCACAGTAAATTCTATCAGTTCTATGATCATCAGCAAACTTGCTAATCATACCCGCTACATTTTCTTTCAAGTCATTTATATATATTGCAAACAGCAGAGGTCCTAGTGCTGATCCCTGCGGAACACCACTAGTTATAGACCTCCATTTGGAAAAACATCGTTCCACTGCTACCCTCTGTCTTCTATGGCCAAGCCAGTTCTGAATCCATCCAGCTAGTTCACCCCTGACCTTGTGTGATTTAATCTTTTGCACCAGCCTGCCATGAGGGACTTTGTCAAATGCTTTACTAAAGTCCATACAGACAACATCCACTAGATAAAAGCAAATTACTGCGGATGCTGGAATCAGAAACGACAGAGAAAATGCTGGAAAATCTCAGCAAGTCTGGCAGCATCTGTAGGGAGAGAAAAGAGCTAACGTTTCGAGTCCGATGACTCTTTGTCAAAGCTTTGTCGTGCTCACTGGCCTATAATTACCCGGATTATCCTTGCAACCCTTCTTAAATAACGGTACATTTGCTATTCTCCCATCCTCTGGGACCTTATCTGTGGCCAATGAGGACACAAAGATTTCTGTTCAAGGCCCAGTGATTTCATCTCTTCTCTCCCTCAGTAATCTGGGATAGATGCCACCTTGCCCTGGGGATTTGTCTAAATGCTTTTTAATACACCAAACACTTTCTCCCTCATAATAATAACTTGTTCTAAAGCATTTACATATCCTTCTGAGACACCACCAATCAACCTGTCCCTCTCCTTTGTGAGTACCGAAGCAAAGTACTCATTACGGATCTCACCTTCTTCCTTTAGTTCTATGCATAATTTCCCTCCTTTGTCTCTCTAGCTACCATCGTGTTCCTAATATATGTATAAAATGTCTTGGGATTCTCCTTAATCCTGTCTGCCAAGGACATTTCGTGACCCCTTTCTGCCCTCCTCACTCCCTGTTTGAGCTCTTATCTACTTTCCCTGTTTTCTTGAAGTGCTTCATCTGTTTTTAGTTGCCTGTACCTCATGTAAGCATCCTTTTTCTTTGTAACAAGACTCACAATTTCCCTAGACATCCACGGTTCCTGAATCCTGTCTTTCCTTTTTACCGGCACATGCCTGTCCTACACTCCCATCAACTGCTCCTTAAAAGACTCCCATATGTCAAACATGGATTCACCCTCAAACATCCTCTTCCAAACAACAGCCTCTAAATCCTGCCTAATCTGATTGTAGGTAGCCTTCCCCCAATTTAGCACCTTAACCCTAGGTCAACACTCGTCCTTTTCCATGAGTTTCCGCAAGCTTACGGAATTGTGACACGGAGAGAAAGTGCAAACTCCACACAGTCAGGCACCTGCGGCCAGAATTGAACCCAGGTCCTTGGTGCTGTGACGCAGCAGTGCTGACCACTGTGCTGCCCATAGTCTGTACACAGCGAAGAAAGAAAACACGCCCCAAAAAAAAGAGATCCAAGAAATCATGCAGGGCAAACGGTTAGCTTCCCGAGACAGAACCTAAGTACAGGTATGTGAGGCTCCTGTTTGCAAACGCCTGGAGAATGGTCACCACCGCCATATGGCTTCACTCCTATCTTCGCTGCTGTGCCGGGGGGTGGTGTTCAGTGACGGCAGGGCGTGTTTTTCTCTTGCTACTGTGGTCGCCTCTGTACCCTTACTCTTTGTCACTTCCGGTTCTCCTTTCCTGCTTGCCCTCCTTGGCATCTGCCCCCACCTCTCGTCCTGACAACCCCCACCCCCCACAGCCAACCTAGCCTCCTCCTCCCTCTTTCTTCCATTGTCTGTTTTGTTCCTCCCCCCGCCCCCCCACCCCCCACAGCCAACCTAGCCTCCTCCTCCCTCTTTCTTCCATTGTCTGTTTTGTTCCTCCCGCCCCACCCCCCCATTTTCTTATAGGTGCTGGTCACAAACAGGTCTTGGAACAGGCTGAAGAATAACTTCCACATGTTGTGGAAGCTTTCTCCTGAACCTCGAATGGTGTATTTTATTATCTCCAATTTGAGAACCTCTGCCAAATCGGACAGCTAGTCAATGGCCTTGGGTGGTGCTGCCAATTGCCAGCTGAGCAGGAGGCTTTGGCAGACAATAAGGGAAAGGCTAGGGCTTCTGCCCCTCTCCCCATAAAGAGCTCTGGCTGGCGCAGCTCTACCCTCATTCCCACAACGTTGGACATAGCCTTGAAGAAGGCTGTGCAGTACCTGACGGGTCCGGGGAAAGACCAGAACATGTGGGTGTGGTTGGCCGGGCCTCCCTGGCACCATTCACATTTGTCCTCGTAAAGATCAACATTAAAGTTCAGTCTTGTTCATTTTTTAAAAATTTAGAGTAAACAAATAATTTTTTCCAATAAAGGGGCAAGTTAGCGTGGCCAATCAACCTAGCCTGTACATTTTTGGGTTGTGCAGATGAAACCCACACATACACAGGGAGAACGTGCAAACTCCACACAGACAGTGACCCAGAGCGGGGATCGAACCTGGGACCTCAGTGTCATGAGGCAGCAATTCTAACCACTGTGCCACAGCGCTAGCCTAAGTCTTGTTCATTGGGGAGTAACTTGAGTGTTTAATGAATACTAAATCATAATTGCTGCTGAATAACCTCTCTGGCTCTGAAAAACAGATTTTACAGTAGAGAAGTTAATTCCCTCGGAAGAACGTTTAAATGTTCCAGACTTTTAATGAAATATATTTTTTGAAAAATAAAATGTTTTTGTTCTTATATTTATGTTTATCCCATAACCTTGTGTATGTTCTAATCTTTATTTTGTTCTCTGTGCAACAATTTAGTTTGACTTATTTCCTCAACATTTTACTTCTTGCTTTGCCATCTTTGGGAATTATTCAGTCCGATTGACTGATCAGCCTATCTGCTGCCTGCTCTGTTGCTGGACACCGCACATCAACCGTAGAAGGTGCCACATTGAAAATGATGTTGGAAAAGAGCTAGAGCCTGCTAAATCATTCTGGATCAATTTCCTTGAGGATTTGCCTCCCTTGTGACCAGCGGCGTATGATAGATATCGCATTGATAATACAGGTAAGAACCAGCTGAATATTTTTTTTAAATCAGAGGAGAATACAAAAGGGATTACGTGGGGCAAATAGAGAGCATGAGAAGAGACTGGCAGCTAACATAAAAGGGAATCAAAATATCTTATTAAAATAAAAGCAGATTTGTGGGCCAATAAAGAGAACTACACATGGAGCCAGAGGACACAGTTGAGATATTAAATGGGTATTTTGCATCTATCTTTACCAAGGAAGAAGATGCTGCCAAATTCATAGTGAAAGAAGAAATGAAATGAAAATCGCTTATTGTCACAAGTAGGCTTCAAATTAAGTTACTGTGAAAAGTCCCTATTCGCCACATTCCGGCGCCTTTTCGGGGAGGCTGGTACGGGAATTGAACCCGCGCTGCTGGCCTGCCTTGGTCTGCTTTAAAAGCCAGCTATTTAGCCCTGTGCTAAACCAACTACCAGGAGGTAGTTGAATTGCTGGATTGGCTAAAATTGATAAAGAGGAAGCAGAAGAAACGCTGGCTATACTAAAGTTGATAAGTTATCAGGATAGGTTGAGATCCATCTGAGAATACTGAACTAGGTAAGGGTGGATATTTCAAAGGCACTGGCAATCATCTTCCCATCCTCCTTTATAACAGTAAGAAGTCTTACAACACCAGGTTAAAGTCCAACAGGTTTGTTTCAAACACGAGCTTTCGGAGCACGGCTCCTTCTTCAGGTGAATCACCTTCATTCACCTGAAGAAGGAGCCGTGCTCCGAAAGCTCGTGTTTGAAACAAACCTGTTGGACTTTAACCTGGTGTTGTAAGACTTCTTACTGTGCTCACCCCAGTCCAACGCCGGCATCTCCACATCATCCTTTATAACAGGTATGGCTCCAGAGGGCTGGAGAATTGCAAATGTTATACCCTATTGAAAGGGTGTAAGAATAAACCAGCAACTACAGTTTAACCTCAGTGATGAGAAAGCTTTTAGAAACAATAATCCAGAACAAAATTCAGTTGCTTGGACAAGTGCAGATTCGTTAGTGAAGGTCGACGTAGATTTCCTAAAGGCAAATAGTGTTTAACTGGAGTAACTTGATTGAGCTTTTTTGAGGTTTGATGGGGGTAATGCAGTGCTGATGTGTATATAGACTTCCAAAGTTTGATAAAGGGCCACACATCAGGCTTGTCAGCAAAGTTAAAGAGTTAAAGCCCATGGAAAAAGTGGGACAGTGGCAGAATGGATATGAAGGAAACAGAGTAATGATCAATAGTTAGTTCTAAGAGTGGAGCAAGATGTACAGGGGCTCAGTAGTTGTACCGCTGCTGTACCGCTGAATTTCTTGATAGCAATATATTAGTGACCTGGACCTGGTTGTATATGGCACAAGTTTAGAATTTGCAGCCAACACAAGATATTGTGAACTGCGAGGAGGATTGTGATAAACTTCAAGAGGACAGAGGTAAGTTGAATGGCAAACATGGGCAGATCAAATTAAACAAGTAGCAGATCAAATTTTACAGAGAAATGCAGTACATATTGTGAGAAAGAAGAAGGCAAGACAATGTAATATAAAGAGCACAATTACAAAGGGATGTAGGAATGGGAATATAGGTTGAATGTGGCAGGTCAAGAAAGTGGTTAAAAAGGCAGACAGGAATTCTTAGCTTCATAAATGGAATACAAAAGCAAGAAAGTTGTAATGAGAACTTTGTTTGGCCTCAGCTGGAGTTTGTGTCTGATTCTGGGCACACACTCTTGGAAGTATGTGAAGGCTTTACAGAGGATGCATAAAAGATTTATGGGAATTGTTCGGGGTGAGAGACTTCAGTTACATGGATAGATTTCAGAAGCTGAGATCGTTCTCTTTATAGGGAAGGTTGAGAGACGATTTGATAGACGTGTCCAAAATTATGAGGGTTCCAGACAGAGCCGGGGAGGTCATGTGGCACAGTGGTAGTGTCCCTACTTCTGGGCCAGAAGAACCGGGATCAATCCCACCTCAGGATTTGATGGCCGCAAAAGCTGCCTTCATAACTTGGCAAACAGACTGATCCTTCCAATACACCTGATGACAGATGATAAAAGCAGGAGAGTTTCCTGGCCGGCCATACCACTGCAGTACTTTGCCAAGCATAACCATGGACCACACCAATGGAAGTCCATGCTCGCCACTGCACTCTTTTTTTTTTAAATTTAGATTACCCAATTATTTTTTCCAATTAAGGGGCAATTTAGTGTGGCCAATCTACCTACTCTGCACATTTTTGGGTTGTGGGGGTGGAACCCACGCAGACACGGGGAGAATGTGCAAACTCCACACGGACAGTGACCCAGAGCCGGGATCGAACCTGGGTCCTCAGCGCCGTGAGGCAGCTGTGCTAACCACTAGGCCACCGTGCTCCCCTTCCACTGCACTCTTAGGACATGGTACAAGAAGGATGAGACAGGGTAGATAAAGGGAAACTGTTCCAACAAAGAACAAAGAACCAAGAAAAGTACAGCACAGCAGCAGGCCCTTCGGCCCTCCAAGCCCGTGCCGACCATACTGCCTGAGTAAACTACAATCTTCTACACTTCCTGGGTCCGTATCCCTCTATTCCCGTCCTATTCATGTATTTGTCAAGATGCCCCTTAAATGCCACTATTCGTCCCTGCTTCCACCACCTCCTCCGGCAGCGAGTTCCAGGCACCCACTACCCTCTGTGTAAAAAAACGCGCCTCGTACATCTACTCTAAACCTTGCCCCTCACACCTTAAACCTATGCCCCTTAGTAATTAACCCTCTACCCTGGGGAAAAGCCTCTGACGATCCACTATGTCTATGCCCCTCATAATTTTGTAGACCTCTATCAGGTCGCTCCTCAACCTCCGTCGTTCCAGTGAGAATAAACCGAGTTTATTCAACCGCTCCTCATAGCTAATGCCCTCCATACCAGGCAACATCCTGGTAAATCTCTTCTGCACCCTCTCTAAAGCCTCCACATCCTTCTGGTAGTGTGGCGACCAGAATTGAACACTATACTCCAAATGTGGCCTAACTAACTAAGGTTCTATGCAGCTGCAACATGACTTGCCAATTCTTATACTCAATGCCCCGGCCAATGAAGGCAAGCATGCTGTATGCCTTCTTGACTACCTTCTCCACCTGTGTTGCCCCTTTCAGTGACCTGTGGACCTGTACACCTAGATCTCTCTGACTTTCAATACTCTTGAGGGTTCTACCATTCACTGTATATTCCCTACCTGCATTAGACCTTCCAAAATGCATTACCTCACATTTGTCCGGATTAAACTCCATCTGCCATCTCTCCGCCCAAGTCTCCAAACGATCTAAATGCTGCTGTATCCTCTGACAGTCCTCATTGCTATCCGCAATTCCACCAACCTTTGTGTCGTCTGCAAGCTTACTAATCAGACCACTTACATTTTCCTCCAAATCATTTATATATACTACGAACAGCAAAGGTCCCAGCACTGATCCCTGCGGAACACCACTGGTCACAGCCCTCCAATTAGAAAAGCACCCTTCCATTGCTACTTTCTGCCTTCTATGACCTAACCAGTTCTGTATCCACCTTGCCAGCTCACCTTTTGTACCAGTCTACCATAAGGGATATTCTCAAAGGCCTTAATGAAGTCCATATAGACAACATCCACTGCCCTACCTGCATCAATCATCTTTGTGACCTTTTTGAAAAACCTATCAAGTTAGTGAGACACAACCTCCCCTTCATAAAACCATGCTGCCTCTCACTAATACGTCCATTTGCTTCCAAATGGGAGTAGATCCTGTCTCAAAGAATTTTCTCCAGTAATTTCCCTACCACTGACGTAAGGCTTACCGGCCTGTAGTTCCCTGGAATATCCTTGCTACCCTTCGTAAATAAAGGAACAACATCGGCTATTCTCCAGTCCTCGGGGACATCACCTGAAGACAGTGAGGATCCAAAGATTTTGGTCAAGGCCCCAGCAATTTCCTCTCTAGCCTCCTTCAGTATTCTGGGGTAGATCCCATCAGGCCCTGGGGACTTATCTACCTTAATATTTTTCAAGACGCCCAACACCTCGTCTTTTTGGATCTCAATGTGACCCAGGCTATCTACACACCCTTCTCCAGACTCAACATCCACCAATTCCTTTTCTTTGGTGAATACTGATGCAAAGTATTCATTTAGTACCTCGCCCATTTCCTCTGGCTCCACACATAGATTCCCTTGCCTATCCTTCCGTGGGCCAACCCTTTCCCTGACTACACTCTTGCTTTTTATGTACGTGTAAAAAGCCTTGGGATTTTCCTTAACCCTATTTGCCAATGACTTTTTGTGACCCCTTCTAGCCCTCCTGACTCCTTGCTTAAGTTCCTTCCCACTTTCCTTATATTCCACACAGGCTTCGTCTGTTCCCATCCTTCTAGCCCTGACAAATGCCTCCTTTGGCAGAAGGATCAAGAACCAGTAAATATGGATTTGTGGTGCTGGGCAAAAGCAGAAATGGCAACATGAGCAAAAACCTTTTTGAATATTGTGCAGAATGCACAATCAGAGAGTGGTGAAGGCAGATATAATCAGGACTTTCTAAAGGGTGTCAGATAAGAGAAGAGAAAAGAATTGCAAGGAATAGGCAGGGGAGTGGGATTAGTAGTGTTGTTCATGCAGAGAGCCAGTATAGACATGACAGGCTGAATGGTCACCTGTGTTATAACCATTCTCTGACTCTATTATACTGTTTGAGAGTGAATTATCAAATCATTCCTTTGTCTACATCAGCACTCAGATAAATTCTATTTATCCCTTGAAGTTCCCTATGGAAACACGGCCAGCATATCGACAATCTTTGGTGTGCCCTCAGTTTCAGTTCCATTTTTATAATTTACAGATTTCACCTTTTTTTTTTAACCATCCACTTACTGTGATGGTACAAAACATGTCTTTAATTGTTGGATTTAGTCTCTGCTGTTGTACCTTTCTCCTTGCCTGAAGACTCTTTTCCCTTCTTGGCACTCAGCCTCTTGCCTGTTTTCTTTCTTATATTCGTTAATGAACCCTGATCTCTTCTGTCTGCTTTTTTTGTGGAGGTTACTTTTCCTTTATAATTCAGTTTCAACTTGTGACTACACTTTGGGTGATGTTCGTTTGGCTTAACAGTTTTCTGTGTGTATTTGTCCTCCATGTGCCGTATTATTAAAGATGTTCCTTCATCTTCTAAAGGTGTTGCAGCATAAATTTCACCAGTAATTATTCTAGTTTTTCTACATTTCATTAAATGTAGCCTGTTTAAAATTATATGCAGGGTTCTTGGCCTTTGATATTTCTGCTTCCCAGACCATGTTTATCTTTATTGTATTGTGGTCTCTGTTTCCCAGGGATAACACACCATCAATTTCCTGGACACTGATTAGACCTTTTACAAAACATGATAAGCCCGGTCTCTTTTTGGTTTCTGGGCACTCTGGATCAAAAGAATAATGCATTTCATTTATCATATCTAATTCTTAAACACTTGCATCTCCCCGGTTTGCATTTGCTTTATTGCCATCTTCCATTGAAATCACTTTCTGTTCCTATTACAGTACTCCATATATGTTGTCTCCAAGGCCATATATAAATATTGTAAGATTTAATAATAATCTTTACTATGAATAACTTATAATCTAATTCCTTTTAATAAAGGTTAACATACCATTTGATTTCCCAGTTGCTTCCTGTATCTCCATGTCAGCTTTCTGAGATTCATGTACACAGGCACTAAAGTCCTTCTGAATATCAGCATTTTCCAGTTTCCCACTGAAAGAATATACTGTTTTCAATTTTTCCACCAAAGTGGATAACTTCATGTTCCTCACATTATGTTATGTAGAATCCGACGGGCAAGAAACACTCAAAGGAAGCTCGGTAGAATACAAAGAAAGAGATTTATTTAGATACACTGCAAAACTCTCAAGCCCCGAAGGGTCACCCTCCCCGACCTGCACCCAGGCAGGGAGTTTTATATTGTGGAGCCTTCCCGCTCCGCCCTAAATACCGGGGGAGTTCATACAGTTATGAGTTAATGATAACCGGATGGCGGCACTCCCTTACTGTCCCATCTGCCATGTTCTTGTCTATGAACATGTTTGAATCCTTTTTCATTCTCCTCATGTCCCCTTCATAGCACATTTTCTGACTTAAGTACTCTCAACAGTGTTGGACACGTTATAGCAAGTGCCTCTCACATCTAAATTATCGGCATCCTGGATTATAAATAGCTGAGGCCCAAGCACTCATCTTTGTGGTATCCTACTGGTTGCACCCTGCAATCTGAAAATGGCCTGTTTATTTCTAATATTGGAGGATGGCACGGTAGCACAGTGGTTAACACTGTTGCTTCATAGCACCAGGGACCTGGGTTTGATTCCTGGCTTGTGTCACTGTCTGTGTGGAGTCTGTACTTTCTTCCCGTGTCTGCATGGGTTTCCTCTGTCATGTGAGGGTACCTTTAAGAAATGGGTGTTTAAGAAATGTACCTTTAAGAAATGGGTGTTTATAAATGGATGTGTATATAAATATCTGTAGTGAGAGTACCTTTAAGAAATGGGTGTTTATTACTGCAGTAATGTCAGAGTGTGGGTGGAGCTGGGCTGTGTGTCAGCTTTTTACTTTCGTTTTAGGCTGTTTGCTGCAGGGTCTGTTTTAGTTTCGTTTTCAGTGCTGGATAGCTGCAGTCACAGCCAGAAGGTGTATTCGAGTCTCTCTCTGTAATCTAAAAACCGTAAATCGATCCTGGTGATTTCAAACTAATAACAGTAGTGACTTTAACCTGATGTGCTTCTGGTAAAAGGTGTTTTTAAGTCGTATGGATGTTAAAAGGAAAGCTTAAAGTATTACTTAGTGTTGTATTCTTTGGGGGTTGTATTTGAATTAATAGTTGCTAAGATGTTCACTGGATGTTTTAAAAAGGTTAACTTGAGTTTATAGAATAAACATTGTTTTGCTTTCAAAAATACTTTTCCATTTCTGCTGTACCACACCTGTAGAGTGGGCCGTGTGCTCCCCATACCAAAATCTATTAAAAGTTGTGGGTCAGGTGAATTCCATGATACACTTTAGGGTTCTCTAAACCCTGGCCCATAATACCTCCGGGTGCTCTGGTTTTCTCCCACAGTCCAAAGATGTGCGGTTTAGGTGGATTGGTCACACTAAATTGTCCCGTAGTGTCCAAAAGTTAGGTGGGGTTGCAGGATTTGTGGGCTTAGGTAAGGTGCTCTTTCAGGGGCCGATGTAGACCCGATGGGCTGAATGGCCTCCTTTTGCACTGTAAATTCTATGAATATAAAATAAAAACAAAGTGCTGGAAAAACTCAGCAGGACTGGCAGCACCTGTCGAGAGAGAAACAGGGTTAACGTTTTGAGTCCGTATGACCTCTTCCAAGCGTTTATTCCTAATTTGTTTGTGTCCGTTTACCAACCCTAAGTCTGAGCAAACAGCATGGGCAGGATTTACTGGCTGTTCACGATGGCAGGAAATTCCAGTCCCACGCCAGCGCACGGGTTTCCTGGCGACGAGGGGTGCTGTCAACGGAAATCCTGTTGTCAACAGTGGGACAGGTAGATCCCTCTGGCGGGCCGCCACACCACCAAAAAACACGTGGAGGGTGGTCGGTAAATCCCGCCTCGTATCACCATCTCATTAGCATAATTTTTGTTGAATAACCTTATCACATACTTTTTGAAAATCTGAATATGCCCATTGTTCCCTCTTAGCTACCTTGCTGGCTAAAATCACAGAAAATAGATTTGGAACACACATTTTTCCTTTCACATATCCATGTTGACTCTGCCCAATCATACTCTGATTTTCGAAATGACCTATTATAATATCCTTCATAATAAAGTTAGCATTTCCCTGTGACTGGCGTCAGGCCAACTGCACAGCTATTCTTTCTCCCTCCTTTCTGAATATGGGTCAGGGTTGCCACTTTCCAATCCATAGCAACAATTCTAGAATCTAGGGAATTTATCGAACCATCGACAGCTTATGGCCCAGAAAGAGGCCATTCAGCCCATCACATCTGCCTGAGCTGAAAGAAAACTAGCCACCCATTCTGATCCCACCTTCCAGCACCCAGTCTGTAGCCTTGCACGTTGCAGCACTTCAGGTGCAGATCCAGGCACCTTTTAAATGAGTTGAGAGCCATAGCCCCTGGATTATTTGTCCAGTGACATTACCACAACACCATTGTCTCCCCCTTCTTTCCCAAGGCTGGTTTAATCTGGATCCTGTTTTCTCACCGAGTTTAAATAATTCTGAACAGCCTCAATTCTAGTGCTCATGCTGAATATTAGGACCATGTTCTTCTGTTATTATTTAGGCATTATCTGATGTGACAAAACCATTACTAAATTGGGATAATCATCATTAGCTGTGACAAAGTCGAACCCACCAATAATGGTAATATGTTAAAATTCTATCCAAAATACATGTTCACTCGTTCAAATAATGAACTGTATAAAAATCTTACTGGGAATGTGATTAAAATTTGGGAAAACAGGAGCTAAAATTATTAGTAGTGTTTGGGATGTGCCCATTTCTGGGGCTGCAAGGCAGAATGGCATTTTTGGAGGGAAATATATTGCAAATCAGTGAATATTCTCAGAGTATGTTGCTTATCTTCATCAGGGAGTAATTTCAGGCTTTCCATTTGAACGTTAAATTAATGAGGTCAGCTTCAGCATGTAATGTGAGCCAGAACTTTCAAGGACAATGTTCCATTTCTGAAGCAAATTCCTGGTAAATGTTCAGTTTCTGGAGCACAGTACAAGTACACTCGTGCCTGCAGGAGCACATGAAAAACACTGTATTTCTGAAATACAATTATAAATGACAATTATATGAGTGAAATACATTCACTCACTTGGGAGTGCAAACATGAAGTTATGTTTTAAAATGCCCCAGGGAGGCCCTGATCCTCATGGGAAGTGGCTTTGTCCGTCAGTTCACCCCCCCCCCCCCCCCCCCCCCCCCAGAACCCGTCCCAATCCATCCTCCTCCCAATCCCTACTCCCCCATTCCCCTCCTTTCCGCCCATTTCCTTCCTTCCTCCCAATTCCCTGTTCCCCCCAGAACCCGTCCCAATCCACTCTGTTCCACCATCTAAGGGTCTATGTAACATCACTCCAGGATGATGGCCCTGTGTTGGCACCATCAACAGGTCAATATACAAGGCAGGAGAGTGATAATAACTCGCTCTGGTGCTCCTCAGTTTATACCGAAGTATGACTCCTGTCTTTTTTTGAATCATCATTATTCTTCACACAAGTAGGCTTACAGTAACACTGCAATGAAGTTACTGTGAAAATCCCCTAGTCGCCACATTCCGGCGCCTGTTCGGGTACACTGAGGGAGAATTCAGAATGTCCAAATTACCCAACAAGCACTTATGGGATGAAACGGAAGCACCCGGAGGAAACCGATGCAGAAACTGGGAGAACATGCAGACTCCGCACAGACAGTGATCCAAACCGGGAATTGAACCTGGGACCCTGGGGCTGTGAAGCCATAGTGCTAACCACTATACTACCTTTGCTGCCCATATTGCTGACAGTGCACTCACACCCATCCTCTAAACAGGACTTGCATCGGGGGCACTTGATATGGACTACCGTGCCCGCGGGCCATGGGGTGGGTTGAGCGGAGGGCAAAAGGGGAATGGGGGTCAGGCAGGCTCACGATGAAGATCAACATGACAGAGGTTTCACATGTAACATGCTTTAATAGTGATCATTTGACATTTCCATTCCCCCTAAACACAGATAGTGTGGGGTCCCCCCACCCCCAACCCCATCGCCCAATGTCCACTCAGTAATCCGCTCTTTCTTGATCATTCTAGTCTACTGCTACATTCAGATGTTTCCCCAGGATGCACATCAGAAGTGGAGACAGCCTGCTGCTTTCTGCACCCTGTGACCTTCGACGTTCTTGGCGAAGGTCCTCTGGACGGCTGTGAGTCAGAGGGCCACGGCCAACTTACCAGTGTCACAGGTGTTGCCATGCCACCCTGTTCTGCCCACTGCCCTTGAGATGCACCAGTATCAGGAGGGGAGGATTCAGAAGAACTGGACACCACTGTCATCTCCTTGGTGGCAGGTTGGGTTGGCCTCCAGCAATTCCTAATCCCAGGTGGTGCCTGGAGGGCCCTGGGGGTCTTCATTGGATGAAGAGGCAACTGAAGTGAGCTCCAGAGGCCTCTGACTCATGGCTTTGCCAGTCCTGGTGACTCTCCATTTTCTGCACCATGGTGTAGACGCCCTCAGTGTGGTCCTCAGTGATTGGGCCATGCTCTGTAGTGCCTCACAATGCCCAGGACATGTCCCTCAGTGACTGGGACATGATTTTGAGGCCCTCAGTCATGGTCCTCACAGACTGAGCCATGCCATGGGACCACCACTTAAGACACTGACATTGAACTCCAGGTTTTCCACTGTAGCCGCCACTCCAGTAGTGTTGGCCTCAGTGCCACGCATTGCCAGTATCAATGTCATTGTATGTAGCCTCTGTGACACTTCCAATTGGCTATGCGCTCACTGGAATGTCACCTACATCCTCTCTTTAATGTCACGGCTGTGTCCTATCATCCGCATCAGCTCTGGGATAACCTTGTCAAGAGGTTCAGCCTCTGACTGGGACCCAGCTGAGTCCTGGAATCCAGCAGACCTCCAACTGTTATCTTCCTTGGATGTTCCTGCCTCCATCTGATGTGCATAAGCAACTGTGTGGTGCTGACCAGATTGTGCCCCAGAAACCTGTGCACTATTGTCACCCATCAAGGTGTGTGTCTCTGTGCTGGTGAAGGGTGTGGGTGATAGCTGTGATGCCTCGATGGTGGTCTCCTCATTGCTCTCCTCCGATGTGGATTTTTGGGTGCCCGGGGGCGAAGAATTTGGATGGCCCGGCCCCATCAGATGGAGATCGTGCGAGACAATGGGCATGTGGTCAGTGAGAGGGAAGGATCATTTTGCCTGACATGAACTACTCACTTGAGACAGGTCACCTGGGTCAGGGGGCAGTGGACCCTCACCTCTGTGGTGCAGGCCAACCTCGCCGTCAGTGAATGCTCTCTCCTCGGTCAACTCCGTGATTTCCAGGGCCCCTTCCTCATGGCGTGTGAGGACTCGAAACTCTGGGATTCCTCCCCCATCTTGGTCCTCCCCTGCTTATTATGGGCTGTCGTCTCCTGCGAGAACAAAGTGAGGCCATTGTGAGCCGCACACTTGATGCGTCTAGCGGGTCTATAGCAAGTCGCACGTGTAAGCACTGCACCTGGACATGAAGGGGTTGGGCTAGTGGGTGCCAGTGGGTTGAGGAGCAAGCACGAAGATCGGATGTGGGAAGGGTGAATGGTGCCAGCTAATGATTTGTGGGGGGATGGTGGGGAGGGTTGTGAATTTGAGGGTGAAAGGTGAAACCGATGCCAAGAAAGAGGTGGCAACTTACCCTTGCAGTTTTGTGGAGGTGGTCGGACCGAGGTCCTCCTGGTCATGCTGCTCTCACTGACAGCCGCTGCCAGTGCCTCCCACTGCTGGTCCTCCGACCCTCTCAGGGGAACAGAATGTCCCATTTCACATCAATGGTATCGAGAAACCTTGTGAGTTCGCCATTCTCAAAACAAGGAGCGGGTCTACGCGCTGCCATGTGTTGAAGTGGTGAGGTAGTGTTTAAAAGCAGTTCCCTCTTGTCAGCGAGGCAGCCAGTAATAGTAAGAAGCTAATTTCCGGCACAAAGTGCCGTTAAATACAGGCCACGATCTCGCCAATACGTCCGTCAAAAAACATCCCCGATGTGCCCAAAATGGAACTTTGAAATAAGTAAATTTAAAATAAATATTTTTTTGACATGCTTTATTTGACAAATTCCTCACATACATGGTGTTAGAGCTGTTTCTTCAAGTAACTCCCTGATCAGAAGCATCTTCCGCTCTTCAAAGTGCTCTAAGTGAAAGAAATACATGGGTAACATTATTATAAAATAATAAAGCATGTTGGAAAGCAACTCAATTAACAGACATAAATTAAACAAAAGTGTCCAGGAAATATGGTTTGATCTGAGAAGCATAAGCCTGGCTGAAGGCTGTGATTTGATGCCCCTGAACTATTTGACACTTTAAATTCACATCTCTTAGTTGGTAACTTTGATAGTTCTCCACAAATTGTCTGGTGCAGAATTAATTTAATCATTTTCATTCTGTCCACTTGCCCCTGCCCCAGCTGAGATGGCTTTATCTGTTGATTTTATTACATCATTCAGTTAAAAGTTAAAGTAAATAATACCTAAAAATACCTTTGGTGGCATAATAAGAAGGAATGTTGCTGAAACATTGCCACATAATATGTGGAAAACCTGAGCAGCTGGTTGCTATGTACATTACCATTCAGATAGAGAAATGTTCAGTTGTGCATTTTCACAGCTAAATCAGGATCAGCCTTGCAACATTAACTTGAACCTGAACTCACATGGCTCTTTATGGCATTAAGTGGGATATCTCCTCGCTCATGAATGCACAGCAGAGAATACGCCTCACATTGGTTGGCCAGTGATGTATAACATCATTAGTAGGCTATGAAAATATATCGGGAATCATTGATAAGCTGGCGAAATAGATGTCTCAAATAGATGTCTCAATGACTAAGACTGTGAACAAGCCACTTAAAGTTTGTATAAAAAGACCCAGCAATGAGGATGGAAAATAAACTTACTAAGTGGGAACCGTGCCATGATTCTGATCCATTCCTGTTAAAGATATAAGGGATAAAATGGTAAGACAATCGCAAAACAACCTAAGTCATAATGAGCTAGGATGGGGAAATACATTTCTCTGTTGCAAAACTCTTCGTATGAAAATGCATGACTGTTATCAACAACCAGAGTTAATATTGTTCAGTTCTGGGCCGGCACGAGGGCACAGCGGTTCACACTGCTGCCTACGGTGCTGAGGACCCGGGTTCAATCCCGGCCCAGGGTCACTGTCTGTGTGGAGTTTGCACATTCTCCCTGTATTTGCGTGGGTCTCACCCCCACAACTCAAAGATGTGCAGCATAGGTGAATTGGCCACGCTAAATTGCCCTTAATTGGAAAAAGATAATTGGGTGCTCTAAATTTATTTTAATAAACGGTGATCAGTTCCACCCATTTCAAATGGTAATTCATAGAATTCATACAGTGCAGAAGGAGGCCATTGGCCTATTGAGTCCACACCGACCCTCTGAAAGAGCACCCTCCCTAGGCCCCCTCCCCCACCCCATCTCTGTCACCCAACCTAACAGTCACAAATTTGGACACAAAGGGGCAATTTAACATGGTCAATCTACTTTACAGGCACATCTTTGGATTTTGGTAGGAAACCGGAGCGCCCGGAGGAAACCCATGCAGACTCGGAGAGAACGTGCAAACTCCAGACAGTCACTCCAGGACAGAATTGAACCCGGGTCCGTGGCCCTGTGAGGCAGCAGTGCGAACCACTATGCTACTGTGCCATTATATTTTGAGCAGAAAAATGCATATTTTATTACAAGTTACATTTTTTGAAAGTTTAATTGCAATCCACAAGTACTTACACTGTTTTGTACCTTTTTTTGTCTTTGCCCTCTCTCTCCTTTCAAGCAGAGCTGTTTGCCTCCGCTGGCAGAAAGGGGCTTTCATGGCTTCTCTGTGCAAGACCTCCGCTGGAGCTGGTGTTCCTCTTTGGTGGATCAGATATTGGATCATAGAATTATCATCATCATCCATCATCAGACAGTGACATGGGCATGAAATCACCTTGAATGTTGCACCCCACATGTTAACACATAGGTCCTTGCCATTCTTATACATCTGCAGAAAGAAAATTTGAGTGTTAACAGGCAGGTGGTCATCATATTACACTTTTTAAATGAAGAATATCAATTCCAATTGGTTATGTGCATTAAAGATGCAATTGCTTGAAGATGCAGAATAGTGAATGAGATTCATCAGCAACAAAATCATCGTCAGACGGATAATTGTAATAACACGAATAGGGACTGTAAGGTATCTGTTTAACTTTTCTTTTTGCCCATGGTGAGTTTTGGCATAGCAAGGGGTAATATGGAACTGGAGTTCAGTACCATCCACAGTGTGATCTTAAAGGGTTACTTGACAAGGGAGCTGTGTCAGTCTAAGAGGGTGCAGAGACCTATTTCGAAGTAAGCAAAGGGCAGCACGATGGCACAATGGTTAGCATTGCTGCCTCACGGCGCCGAGGTCCCAGGTTCGATCCCAGCTCCGGATCACTATCCGGGTGGAGTTTGCTCATTCTCCCCATGTTTGCATGGGTTTCGCCCCCCACAACCCAAAGATGTGCAGGGTAGGTGGATTGGCCATGCTAAATTGTCCCATAATTGAACAAATTGAATTGGGTACTCTAAATTTAAGAAATAAAAAAGAACTATGTAGAAGTAAGCATGAAGTTAGCACATAGTCTGGGCTGTCCTTTGTACATATGTGTATCTAAATATGCATTACCAACAAACATTAAACCTTACAAGCCCCGGATCTCTTTGTGAGACCGAATGAACAGAACAAACCCTTACAATAAGTTACATTTTATGATTTTAAACTAACAAATACATTTATTGACAACAAGCATGCACATAAGAAAGCATGACAAAAGATCATCGAGCCCATTCCTTATACAGACCAATTTATCCTATCACAGACTCTTTAATCCTCCAAGGAAATTTTTACTTGACACCCAAAGAAAACAAGTGAAAGTTTGCATTACCATTCCAACGACAATATTCAACTCTGAAAAGTTACTTTCAACAATTAGATATTTTGTGTTCTGAACAGTACAAGAATCATCTGTCCCAACAACTATTGATAAATAATCTATATTTTATCCTCCAGTCTCATTCTCTACTAACTATTTATCCAGCTCTTTTTGAAGGAGTTAATGTTTTTCTATCATCTTCATGCAATGTGCTCTGGAGAGTGATGGCTATCTATGTTAGCTTATCCAACATATAGCTCATGGGCCAGATGTGACCCATGAGTCTGTCTATGCAGCCCTCGGGGCCAGTTTTCAAAACCCTGGTCAAACAGTTTCAATGGAAGATTCTGCATAAATCTGCAGTTCTAATCACGGGCCATTTCTCTCCTGCATTTTCACCCGTGAGCCTATCAGCGGCAAGCATGGGATAGAAACAATTTATGATTGGAGGAGCAGAATACAGCAGCAGGGGTGACTTTGTGCATGAGGTGTTGATGTCGGGGAGACGAGAAACAGGCTCTAGGGAGCTAATCACCAGAGAGACAAGGGTTAGGGAGCCGAGCATTACTCTTGTCTTTGTGGTAAGGTGAATGAGTGAGGCTGGGGTTTAGCCAGACACACATACCCTCACCATATTATAACCTAATACTCATCTTTATTTATTACTAATTGTTTTGTCTGTTTCTTTTCATTCCTCAATTTTTAAAAATAAGTTCATATTTGATGTTGTGCTGTGTTGGTAAAATACACTCTCCTCCGTTTTTTCTTGAGTGTGTGTGTGAGTGTGTGACGTACATTAGACTTTAGGGTGAATGCGTCAATAAATAATTCTCTTAAATCATGAAAGCTTGATGCTGGTTATCCCAATTTGACACCGCACCTTGGGGCTGAGAAACATACACACTGATTATTGACAGAAAGGGAAGAGAATTGCGGTTTCAGTTCTCATCTTTATCTTTTTGAAATTTGGTGATGTGTCGTAAGCAGGCTGGAGATTCAGCTTTGGGTTATAATTGACCAATAACTCCAATTCCTGTAATAATCTTTTAAAATATTGGTCAGCATCCTGACAATCTTTTGTTCAGAGCCAAGCTTGCTTGTTACAAAGCAATGTATGTAAAAGCTGCTTTGTTGCTATGTGTGGTCGGAACTTTCCACATTAATTTTCTAATCCTAGAAACAACCTCAGCTGAGTCACATGCTACTGGTCGTGGAGCATTCATGATCTCCGACATCTTTGTGATTCTTTGTGGTCGATGATCAGTCCAAGATAGTGAACAGAAGATTTTAAAATTTGCACTTCTCTTTCTTGACCTGAGATTATGCAGTTGTAGCCTTGCAAGAGTAGCTTCTAGGTTCTTTACATGCCCTAATCATTCAAACCCTGTGATCAAAATGTCGTCCGGGTAGCAAAGCACACCTGAAATCCCACTCAAGATCTGATCCATAAATCATTGGAAGGCCCAATGCTGATGTTATCCTGAACGGAAGCCTCCGATACCGAAACAGACCCTTGTGTGTTACTATCGTCAGTAACGGTTGAGACTCACTAGCTACGTTCATTTGAAGACAGACTTGGGAGAAATCAATTTTGCTAAGTTTTTGGCCTCCTGAGAGTCCTGCAAAAAGATCTTCGATAAGTTCTAAAGGGTATTGATTAGCACATAATGCAGGGTTTATAAACATTTTGAAATACCCGCATATTTGTATTGAACCATCTTTCTTTAAGGCGGGGATAATTGGGATTGCCCAATTGCTGGTGGTGACAGGCTCAATGACTCCTGTCTTGAACAACCTCTTGAGTTCTTCTTCCATTCTAGGTCAAATGGCATAGGGCATAGTACGTGCCTTCAAACACAGGCACCCTGTCTGCCTTTATTTTAAGATTAATTTCGACTCCAGACATGGATCCAAGTGACTCCTCAAATACCTTTGCATACTTTCTCAGAAGTGGTTGAAGATTGTTCATAGGACCAACAAGTTGGTTCACAATGCCCCAGTTTAGCATAATCTTCCTTAACAATTCTGGAAAGTTTCCTTGAACAATGTGAAGCGGCAACTCCACTTTTTTTTAATAAACTTCCCCAGAGACTTTGATGAAGCCCTTCAGTGGCACAGCTTCCTTGGTATATATCCTCAAGCCCACATCAGATGGTTCCAGTGGCAGCGTCCATATCCACTTCCATCTTAATAGTGTTCCCATTTAATTTTGAATAGATGTAAAATAATAATAATAATCTTTATTGTCACAAGTAGGCTTACATTAACACTGCAATGAAGTTACTGTGAAAAGCCCCTTATCGCCACATACTGACAACTGTTCGGGTACACGGAGGGAGAATTCACAATGTCCAATTCACCTAACAAGCACGTCTTTCGGGACTTGTGGGAGGAAACCCGAGTACCTGGAGGAAACCCACGCAGACAGGGGGAGAAAATGCAGACTCCGCACAGACAGTGACCCAAGCCAGGAATCGAACCTGGAACCCTAGCTAAGCAACAGTGCTAACCACTGTGCTACTGTGCCGTCCATCGTTGTTGGTCTCCTTGTGTTGCTAGAACGCTGAGCTTAAATTGCTTAAGCATACTTGACACTTTGGAATTCGATGAGTCTTCAGTTGGATCATTTAACTGGTAAACCTGGCCTGTAGACTGCAGTATTTTTCTTGGTCCACTTCTTTTGTGCTGAAGGTTGGCATGACTAACATGCTTTGGCAATATGACCAGCTTGACCACGCATTTGTTCTCCTTGCTCCAAATATTTCCAACCATATGTCCCACTTGGTTGCAGTGATAACATGGAATGTTCTTGGTGGACCTGCTTCTCACAGACTGCATCTCATGGACTTTAGCTCGAACTCCAATCAGCGAAGCTTCTCTCACAGCAAGTTCCATAGACGTAGCAATTTCAATCATAGATTTTAGAATTAATGTCCTTTCACTCAACACTTTCCTTTGAATGGCTTCATTTTGGAGGCCACAAACTAGTCGGTCGCAAAGTGTGTTCTCCAAAGTCGGACCCAATTTGAAGTACTTTCCGAATTTTCGCAGTGATGCAACAAATTGTGAATTTTTTTTAAAATTCATTTTTTCGTGATGTGATCTTCGCTGGCTCAGCTAGCATTTGTTGCCAATCCATACTTGCCCTTTAGAAGGGGAGGTGAACTGCCTTCTTGAACCTCTGCAGTTCATGTGGTGTGTGTACACCCACAGATTGATAATAATCCTTCATCACTGTGCTATTAGCAAGGGAGTTCCAAGATTTTGACCCAGTGACAATGAAGGAACTGGGCGTATTTACAAGTCAGGATGAAAAGTGACTTGGAGGGGAATGTATCTGCTGCCCTTGTCCTTTTGGATGGCAGTGGCCATGAGTTTGGAATGTGCTGCATAAGGAGCCGTGATGAGTTCCTGCAGTGCATCTTGTAGATCGTACACACGGCTGTTACTGTGCATCAGTGGTGGAGGGAATAAATGTTTGTCGACGGTTGCCAATCAAGCAGGCTTCTTTGTCCTGGATCGTGTTGAGATTCTTGAGTGCTGTTGGAACTGCACTCATCCAGGCAAATGGGGATTATTCCATCACATTCCTGACTTTTGCCTTGTAGGTGCTGGACAGGATTTCGGGAGTCAGGAGGCGAGTTATCCGCCGCAGGGTTCTTAGCCTCCGACCTGCTCTTGTGCACACAGTAATTATATGGCTAGCCCAGTTCAGTTTCTGGTAAATGGTAACACCAAGATGTTGATAGTAGGGGATTCAGTGATAGTAATGTCATTGAATGTCATGGGGCAATGATTTGAATCTCTCTTATTGGAGATAGTCATTCCCTGGAACTTGTGTGGCGCAAATATCACTTGCCATTTGTCACCCCATGCCTTGATATTGTCCAGGTCTTGCTGCATTTGCAAGTGGACTGCTTCAGTGCCTGAGGAGTTTGTAAATGATGCTGAGCATTGTGCTATCATCATTAGCGAACATCCCCACATCTGACCTTATGTTGGAAGGAAGGCCATTGATGAAGTAGCTGAGGTCTAGTTGGGTCCAGTGCACTACCTTGAGAATCTAATGCAGTGATGTCCAGGACTGATATGATTGACCTCCAACAACCACAATCAAAATGTTTCCCTCCCCAGTACTGCTGCCTCACAGCACCGAGGACCTGGGTTCGATCCCAGCCCCGGGTCACTGTCCGTGTGGAGTTTGCACATTCTCCCCGTGTCTGCGTGGGTCATACCCCCACAACCCAAAGATATGCAGGGTGGGTGGATTGGCAATGCTAAATTGTCCTTTAATTCCGAAGCCTTTTCCCATTTAGAAAGTAGTCTATGCCTCTATTCTTCCCACCAAAGTGCACAACCCCACATGTTTCCACATTGCATTCCATCTGCCACTTCTTTGCCCACTCTCCTTCTGCAGCCTGTCTGCTTCCTCAACACAACTAGTCCCTCTACACATCTTTGTAATATCTGCATTAAGTCATGATATGGCTTGACTCCAGGTTTAGCTGGGTGTACATATCTATGCAATCCTTGTTGCTTGTGCCTTTAAGCTACACATGTGGCATGAAGCAACCCAGAATGTACTACACAGGACACTTTCAGGTATCAGGATGATAGCTGTACAAAAGAAAATTAGAGATACTGGCCATGCACAATGAGAATATTTAGAACATAGAACATAGAACAGTACAGCACAGAACAGGCCCTTCAGCCCTCGATGTTGTGCCGAGCAATGATCACCCTACTCAAACCCACGTATTCACCCCATACCCGTAACTCAACAACCCCCCCCCCCCCAACCAACCTTACTTTTTAGGACACTACGGGCAATTTAGCATGGCCAATCCACCTAACCCGCACATCTTTGGACTGTGGGAGTAAACCGGAGCACCCGGAGGAAACCCACGCACACACGGGGAGGACGTGCAGGCTCCGCACAGACAGTGACCCAGCCGGGAATCAAACCTGGGACCCTGGAGCTGTGAAGCATGTATGCTAACCACCATGCTACCATGCTGCCCCCATTTAGAAGGGACATTACTTGTGACATTTGTAAAGAAAACGATGGAGAGAAATTCGTTTGCAGACTTACATTGGTTTCCCTCGGGGCAGGCAATGCCATGCAGCGCCGGCCCTAGGGTTGCTGGCGCCCCGGGCAAGCTGAACTTCGGCGCCCTTGGGGGGGGGGGGGGGGGGGCCGAGGGGGGGCGGGGCCGAGCCGAGGGGGGGCGGACCCGAGGGCGGGGCGGGGGGGGCGGACCCGAGGAGGGTGGGCGGGGGGAGCGGACCGAGCGGGGGGGGCGGACCGAGGGGGAGGGCGGCCACCGCGCATGCGCTGGTTGGCACCGGCCCAACTGCGCATGCGCGGGACCCGAGTCTCTGGCGCCCCCTAGCACATGGCGCCCCGGGCGACTGCCCGAGTTGCCGGTGCCTTGAGCCGGCCCTGATGCCATGGGTTGCTATCTATGCACAGTCTGGACTGCATGTCTCTTAGCCATAGTGAACATTTTTATCGAGAGTGGCAGTGATTTTCTGTTTTATGACCAGATAAATAAACAAATAATGAGACCGTTGACAGTCCCTGATTACTTAAATGGAAAGAGTTTTCCAAGTGCATGTGCTGGGTGAGAGTGCAGCAGGAGGCAATTGTAATGAAGACAGATATCCATGAGTTTTATGGTTGGAGAATAAAATGTGCACTTTAGTGTGGAATTGCAAGCCCAGAGTCAAGTGCATGGTCTGGCAATCCTTGCTGAGAAAGATGATTAACTATATTTCAACCAAAGATTATAAGGATAGGCTCTAGACAAATGAATCTGTCTTGGGGAGGGTACGTGTGAAGTTTTACAGTCAAATTAACTGTACAGCTTTGTCACAGGTATATATGGAAATATTTTGATTTTTTTCAGAATTCTGAGTTCATGTGAAGCAGTGAATATATTCCTGGTGTGTGAGGCCTGACAGAATACAAGCAAGTGCTCTGGTTATGACATTTTACGGAATGTCGAGCTGAGCCATGTCTTGCTTTGGGAGATAAACCCTGGCAGAGAGGAGGCCTGTCTCGTCCAACTTTTAAATATTCAAAAGCCATCTGGCCCAATCAATGTCCTGGACCGGATATCTGAACATGTCTTGATCAGCTATAATTTTCATTTGTTGATGCCTCCTTCCTACCACAAGAGGATACACATAATTCTGAGAAAATGTGTCCTGCTGTGCAGCGTGGAAGAACTCTGGCAGGTACCCATGCTCGTTTCTACTGGAGATGACCATTGTATCTGCAGAGCAACAAAAACTGTCTAACTCTGAAATGTTCCAAGAAAATCAAATGCATACCCAGCAGTAACTAATGTGTGCTACACAATGTATTATTTCCACACAGGTCTAACCAAGACCGTGGAGAACCTGCCAACAGCCTACAGTTACTGCCATTTCTCCTGATATTTACCTCTTGCATTTTTACAACCTCCTAGGAAGAGTAGAGGGAAGCCAGTTAGCTTTGCCGACTAACTTCTGGATCAAATTAAAGTCAACAGAATGAGGTTCAATCCCTGTTCTGGTTGAATGTAGAATTGGGTCTACTTCCACACCCTGCCAATAGTAAAAAATCATGGCAATTTGCCATGGTTAAGCAGATAAGTGCCAAGGATCTGCCTTCAAGCAGAGAACGCAAGAAGAAGGAAAAGTAAATTGCTTATATTTGAATGCATATGAAGATTGTCCCTTCACGAGATTATGCAGCCATTGGAATGATTTTGAGCAAAACATTTTAAAGTACTGGGATGACAAGGAGAGTGGTTCTAGTTATGGAGAACAAATTTAAACTGTCCTCCATTTTCAGCAATTGCCTCCCTGAAGAGGTCCAAGCTAACAGACATTAGCCAAAATCAGTGGCTCACCTCTCCTGCAATTGCACGACTGCCCCAGTTGGAATTCTGCCCCTTTCACTGCAAGGAAATGACCCCCAAAAAGTTTGAACAATTATTACAATGGCACATTACACATCCTCAACTGTATTGACGACACCCAGTTATACCTCTTCAGCATGTCCTTTAATCAATCTGCTGCCTCTGTTTTGTCAGACTTTTATCATTACATCCAGCCTTGGAAGAGCCTCAATTTCCTCTAACTAAACATTGAGAGTTCCTCCACCTTTAGTTCAGCACCTTTACCACTGACTCTATACCTTCCCCAGTCACTGTCCTTGGCTAAACCAGACTGGTTGCAACCCCAATGTCCAATTTGATCTCAAACTGGGCCCATATTACAGTCAAATCTAGCTATCTGAAAAACAGACATTTTTAAAAGCAATACAGGTTAAAAACAAGGACAGGTTAAAAACAAGGACAAGGAAAACAAGGACTCCTATTCATTGATGACTGCACCGCCTCCAATACCATAAACCCAGCCAAGCTCATATCAAAACTCCAAAACCTAGGATGGCTCCTCCCTCTGCAACTGGATCCTCAACTTCCTGACCTACAGACCACAATCACTGGGGTCGCACAAGGCTGCATGCTTAGCCCCCTGCTATACTCCCTATACACAGATTACTGTGTGGCAAAATTTGGCTCCAATTCCATCTACAAGTTTGCTGATTAAGCAACAGTAGTGGGTCGGATCTCGAACAGCAATGAATCAGAGTACAGAAGGGAGACAGAGAACCTAGTGGTGTGGTGTAATGACAACAATCTCTCACTCAATGGTAGCAAAACTAAGGAGCTGGTCATTGACTTCAGGAAGCACAGTATTGTGCACACCCCTGTCTGCATCAATGGTGCCGAGATAGTTGAAAGCTTCAAATTCCTCGGTGTGCACATCACCAACAATCTATCCTGATCCACCCACGTTAACGCTACCACCAAGAAAGCACAAGCGTCTATACTTCTTCAAAGAACTAAGGAAATTCGGCATATCCACATTGACTCTCACCAATTTTTACAGATGGACCATAGAAAGCATCCTATCTGGCTGCATCTCAGCCTGCTATGACAACGGCTCGGCCCAAGACCGTAAGAAACTACAGGGAGTCGTGAACACAGCCCACCCATCATGCGAACCCATCTCCCTTCCATTGACTCTGTCTACAATCCGCTGTCTTGGGAAAGTGGGTAGTATTATCAAAGCCCCATCCCCTCCGGGTTATTCTCTCTTCCAACTTCTTCCATTGGGCAGGAGATACAAAAGTCTGAGAACACGCACTAACAGGTTCAAAAACAGCTTCTTCCCCTGTTACCAGGCTCCTGAATGACCCTCTTATGGACTGAACTGATCACCTCACACATCTCCTTTGATGAGTAGTACTTCACTCCATATGCTCACCCGATGCCTGTGCCTATGTATTTACATTATGTATTTATGCTTGTCCTAAGTTTTTTCATGTATAGAACAATCTGTCTGGACTGTATGCAGAGTAATACTTTTCACTGCACCTTGGTACATGTGACAATAAATCAAATTCAAATATAAAAGTCTAGATACAGGTCGTGATAGTGATATGATGAGCAGAGCAATGAAATTAAACCAATAATGTCAAAAAAGACAGTAGATAACTCCAATATGTCAAATCCAGCTTTGTTAGCAGCAGTAAGGTGCTGTACAAAGGCAAGAAACTCAAGTTGGATACAAAACACTTTATTATGTATCAGAGAATACATCCATGTTGGTGAAGCATCACAGGATCTGTAGTGACATCAGCAGAGGGGGGGGGGTGTTTGCATAGGCTTCAGTTCTCTATCATTAGATTGTATGAGCAACATCCCTAATAAAAGCTCTCATCGTGTTTGTAAGAATCCAATGTGTGGGCCCCTTCATATCATTTCCCTTTGCGCCAAACTTGAGAAAACAGGCGACGAGGATTGAGGTAACATAATAGAATTGCTGAGCAAAAAGAAATCATCAACTAAATCGGTGGAGATGGTGGTAATCAACTACAACGTGAGTAAAGAAGAACGACAGTTCGAAAGCTTGCTGTTGATGGGGTAGAGTCTGGGGTGTCGTTACTGCGCACATGGCGAAGCTAAATGGGCTGCTGGAACGGGAATTCAGATGTGTTCCAGTTCTGTACATGCCACCACTCAGGGGAAAAAGTCAAACAACAGTAAATGTAGGTAAGGGATCACTTGTGCCATACAGCCAAAAGAATTGGAAGGGGGAAAAGTTGGTTGAAGTTCAGACCACAGGAGCCGGATCCAAAATGGTGGGAAAAAAGGGGTGCATGGCTGCATTTAATGAAGAATGTGAGACTTGGAACTCATATGAGGAAAGATTCCAATTACATCGGATTGCGAATCACATACCAGACAACTTAAAAGGTTGCTTTTCTCAGTTCAGTAGGATGTAAACTTTTATGCTGATACAAAATTTAGTTCATCCTGCAAACCCGGAAGACCAATATCAAACTAATGAAAGTTTTTTTTTTAATAAACAATTTTATTGAGGTATTTTTGACATATAAAACAGGAACATTATACCATAGTGTACACAAAGCAAATAAGACAGAATGCAAGCATTGGCTCCCCTCTCGCAAGAACCTGCCTAAGCAACCCCCTACTCTACACTACCCTAACCCCCCCCCCCCCACCCTCCCCTGCTGATGGTTAATTCTCCGCAAAGAAGTCAATGAATGGGTGCCACCTCTGGGCGAACCCTGACAGCGAGCCTCTCAAGGCAAACTTAATTTTCTCCAGCCCGAGGAAGCTCGCCATGTCCAAAAGCCATACTTCAGACTTCAGGGGCTTTGAGTCCCTCCATGCCAATAGTATTTGTTGCCGGGCTATCAGGGAAGCAAAGGTCAAGACATCGGCCTCTTTCTCCTCCTGGACTTCCGCGTCCTCCGAAACCACAAAAATTGCCACCTCCGGATTTCATTACGTGGACATGACGTCCGCGAATCCCTGCCAGAACCCCCTTAGTTTAGGACACGCCCAGAATATGTGTACATGGTTCGCTGGTCCTCCGGAACATCTAGCACATTTGTCCTCCAGCCCAAAAGAATTTGCTCATCCGGGCCACCATCATGTGGGCCCGATGCACGGCCTTGAACTGGATCAGACTGAGCCTGGTGCATGTTGCGGTCATGTTTACCCTACTCAAAGCATCTGCCCATATGCCGTCCTCTATCTACGCCCCCCCCCCCCCCCCCCCCCAAGCTCCTCCTCCCACTTAAGTTTCAGTTCTTCGGTCTGTGCTTCCTCTGCTCCCATTAGTTCTTTATAAATGTCGGAGACTCTCCCCTCTCCCATCTCTCCTCTGGAAACTACCCTGTCCTGGATCCCCCTTGGTGGGAGGCGTGGGAAGGATGGTACCCATCTGCTTACGAAATCCTGTACCTGCAAGTACCTGAAATCGTTCCCTCTCGCCAGCCCAAACTTCTCCTCCAGCACCCTCATGCTCGGGAAGCTCCCTTCCAAGAACAGATCGCCCATCTTCGCAATCCCCGCCCTCTGCCATAGTTGGAATCCACCGTCCATATTCCCCGTGGGAAATCGGTGTTTACCGCAGATTGGGGACCAAACCGATGCTCTCACTTCACCCATATGCCTCCTTCACTGGCCCCAGATCCATAGAGCCGCCACCACTATGGGGCTGGTGGAGTATCGTGCCAGCGGGAGCGGCAGAGGCGCCATAACCAAGGCTGCCAAACTGGTGCCCCTGCACGAAACAGCCTCCAACCGCTCCCAAACCCACCTTGTACCTACCATCCATTTCCTTACCATGGCTACGTTAGCTGCCCAGTAGTAGTTTCTAAAGTTCGGCAACGCCAACCCCCCATCCCCTCGGTTCCTCTTGAGCATCGCCTTCCTCACCCGTGGGGACTTTCCCGCCCAAACAAAAGCCAGGATAATTTTATCTAGTCTCTTACAGAAGGACCGCGGAATGAAAATGGGGAGACACTGAAATATGAACAAGAATCTCGGGAGAATCGGCATCTTCACCATCTGCACTCTCCCCACCAATGACAGCGGCTCCCGCTGCGCTCCGCATCCCATCTCCGGAACTCATCCCTCATTTGCTCCACCAACCGGGTCAAGTTTAGCTTATGCAACTTATCCCAGTCTCGTGCTACTTGTATCCCTAGATATCTGAAGCTTTCCCCTACCAGCCTGAACGGCAGCTCCCTCAGCCTATTCTCCTGACCTCTCACTTGCACGACCCACATCTCGCTCTTTGCCATGTTCAATTTATATCCTGAGAACCAACCAAATTCCCTCAGGGTTTCCATGATTCTGTCCATCCCCGTCATTGGGTCTGGCACGTATAACAGCAGGTCGTCCGTATTTAACGAGACTTTATGTTCCCCCCCCCGGACCAGCCCTTTCCAGTCTCTTGAAGCTCTCAGAGCAATTGCCAGCAGCTCTATAGCCAGCACAAACAGCAGTGGGAAGAGGGGACACCCCTGTCTAGTCCCGCGGTGCAGTCTGAAGCAGTCAGATGTCATCCTGTTCATCCTCACACTATCCTCTGGGACCATTTATAGCAGCCTAACCCAGTCAATGAATCCCACCCCGAACCCAAAACATCCCAGCACCTCCCATAAATAGTCCCACTCAACCCGGTCGAAAGTCTTTTCGGCATCCATTCCTACCACTACCTCTGCCTCCCTGCTCTCCGGGGGCATCATAATCACATTGAGCAGCCTCCTTAGATTGGCCACCAGTTGCCTGCCCTTTACGAACCCGGTTTGGTCCTCCGCAATCACGTCCGGTACACAGTCCTCAATTCTAGACGCCAAGATCTCGGCCAGTAACTTAGCGTCTGCGTTGATCAAAGAGATCCGCCTATAGGATCCACATGCCTCCGGGTGTTTATCCCGTTTCAGTATAAGCGAGATAGTGGCCTGCAACATCGTCGGCGTAAGACCCCTCTGTCTCTTGCCTCGTTGAACACCCTGACCACCAGTGGCCCCACTACCTCGGGGAACATTTTATTAAAATCCACCGGGTATCCGTCTGGCCACGGGGCTTTACCCAACTGCATGACCTTCAAGCCCCCCAGTACTTCTTCGGTCCTGATCGGGGCCCCCAGCCCGTCCACCAACCTCCTACCTACTCTTGGGAAAGTCAGTCCGTCCAAAAAGCGCCTCATCCCCTCTGGTCCTGTGGGGGGTTCCGAGGTGTACAGATTGCTATATAAGTCCCTAAACACCTTGTTCAGTCCTACCGGGTCCCCTACCAGGTTTCCCTCCCCATCAATTACCTTTCCTATTTCCCTAACCGCTTCTCTCTTTCTTAGTTGTTGTGCAAGCATTCTGCTGGCCTTCTCCCCATGCTCATATATCGCGCCCTTTGTTCTTCTAAGCTGCTCTACGGCCTTCCCTGTAGACAACACCCCAAACTCGGTCTGCAGCCTCTGTCGTTTCCCAAGTAACTCTGGCCTCGGGGACTCCGCGTAGCTCCGGCCCGTCCGTAGAATTTCCTTAACCAGTCAGTCCATTTCTGCCCTGTCTGTCCTGTCCCTGTCGGCCCGGATTGAAATCAGCTCCCCTCTCACCACTGCCTTCAGTGCCTCCCAGAGCATCGCTGCTGAGACTTCTCCAGTATCGTTCACCTGCAGGTAATTATGCATGCATTTCCTCAGCCTCTCTCACACTGCCTCTTCTGCCAGCAACCCAACTTCCAGCCTTCATTGTGGACGCTGAAAGCTATCTTTGCAAATCTGCAGATCAACCCAATGTGGAGCATAATCCAAGATGGTAATTGCCGAATATTCTGCATCCGTCATCACTGTCAGCAAGTCCTTGCTCATGATAAATCGATTGGGGAATACACCTTGTGGACGTGAGAATAGAACAAAAACGGCCGACTAAATCTCCATGGGTCAGCTCTCCCCATTTGCTTCATGAACCCTCTCAGTTCCTTTGCCATTGCTGGCACCCTACCCGTTTTTGAGCACGACCGGTCCAGGTCAGGATCAAGAACTGTGTTAAAGTCCCCACCCATGATCAGTTTGCGTGAGTCCAAGTCCGGGTTCTTCCCCAGCAACCTCTTAACAAAATCTACGCCATCCCAATTAGGGGCATATACATTCACCAGGACTACTCTCACCCCCTCGAGCTTACCCCTAACAATAACAAATCTGTCACCCCCGTCTGCAACTGTGCCTTCCACCTCAAATTGGACCCACTTGTTGATCAAGATAGCAACTCCCCTGGTCTTCGTGTCGAGCCCCAAATGGAAGACCTGACTAATCCAGCCCTTCCTTAATCTAACCTGGTCAGCCACTTTCAGATGAGTTTCCTGCAACATGACTACGTCCGCCTTCAAAACCGTAGATGCGCGAACACACGCGCCGTCTTGACTGGCCCGTTTAGCCCTCTAACATTCCAGGTGATCAGCCAGCTCCTTTCTTTGGCCAACCCTCAAGCCATGTGTCGCGCTTCCTCTGGTCCGCCTCCTGACCACCTCCACCCCTGACGTATTCACTGTTACCATGCCCAATTTCCAACATCGGCAGCATACCTACTCCCCCCTTCCCCCGCCTAGCAACACCACCCTATAACCTAACCCCTGACATAAACTAGCTAAATGAACACCCCCCCCCCCCCCCCCTCCCCGGCTTCCGTTGACTAGCCCACCCAGCTAGCCTGGTGGCTCCTAACACATCTATTGTTTCCTGGCTCCCCTACCCTCGGCCCATCCACACCACTTCCCCAAATCAGCCCTGCTTGAACAAATACTCTAAACAGGACAGAGACAGTCCCAACAATAGTGCAATTTAAGTCATATAAAGCGAAATAACAGGCACTGTCCACCATTCCTATCTGAACGCAGAAAGAGATCGCAAAAATTCCCCGAAAAAAAAAACCCCCCATATCCAAACCACTCTAACTAGTCTCTTTTACAAATGAAAGTTTTAGAAAGGCATTTCTCACCTCGGCCATTATTAATTGCAGAAGTATTTCAGTTCCACCACCATAGTCAGGAAGAGGGTGAAATTCATAGCGATTTTAAGATTAGCAACATATTGTGAATTTGGTGCAACACTTGATGATACTCTTTGGTATAGGCTTGTTTGTGGACCCTGCAGTGAAGCTATTCAGAGGAAGCTACTCACTGTAAGCAATTTTACTCTTGAGGCTGTTATGGAAGTTGCCATGTCTATGGAGCTAGCAACGAAAGAAGCTTCACAGATAAGGACAGGAGTGAAGATCCATAAAATTGATACTACAAGAACTGCAAGGGGACAACCATACCACACACTGGAGGAGGAGGTGAATAAATCTATCAAGGAACATGGACTAGGAGACATTTGAATGTTTTGGCTGCATGCCTAGGTTTAAAAAATATATACACAATTCTTTTATTTCCAATTAAGGGGCAATTTAGCATGACCAATTCACCTACCCTGCACATCGTTTTGGATTGTGGGAGTGATACCCATGCAGACACAGGGAGAATGTCCAAACTCCACATGCACAGTGACACGGGTCCAGGATTGAACACAGGTCCTCGGCGTGGTGATGCTTGGCTAGGTTTCGGTAGTGTGTTTCGTATTATTATCATTGGATTTTTCTGAATATTCTTTGTAAAGTTCTGTAATATCTGTTGTCCTGCATTTGGGGTATAGGTTTTTGGATGTTTTGCAGCAACATTTGGGAATTGTGAGGAACATGGGCGGCGGGAGTGTATATTGTCATGGGAATGTCAGTTTAAGAAATGTTTGTCTGCTCAAGTGGCTGCAGTGATGTCAGAGTGTGGGTGGAGCTGAGCTCTGGCTCTGCCTTTTACTTTCGCTTTATGTTGTTTGCTACAGTTTCATTTTCAGAGAAAAGAGCTGCTGTGAAATCCAACAGATGTGCATGGATCTCTCTACAAGCTAAAGAGTGTTCATTTGGATGATTTCAAAGTGATAACTGCTCTCAGTAGAGAATTTAAACCTGATCTCTGTGTTTAAAAAGTGTCTTTTGTCTTCCGGATGTTGTTTGGGAATTTATTAAGGGTTATCTATAGAGTACTGTATTCTTTGGGGATTTATTGGTGTTGATAGTTGTTCAGATATTTACTGTGGGTTTATAAAGTGTTAACTGATTTCATAAATAAACATTGTTTTAATTTAAAAGTACAGTAGATTTCTGTTGTATTACACCTGCAGAGTAAGCCCATGTGTTCCCCATAACCACAATCTATTAAAAGTTGTGGGTCAGGTGAACTCCATGATACATTTTATGTTCTCTAAACCCTGACCCATAACAAATTGGGGGCTCGAGGGAGATAAAAGTCTATCTATTGGGTTGGCTTTGTGAACTTAAAGACAGTGAGGGGTGAGCATATTGTGGTTGCTTTTCAGGTGTGATATTTCAGTTTAAGTAGGGAGTGTGTTGTGGACAATGGCTCTTTCAGAGACGCTGAAGTTTTTGGGGGTGGAGACGGTCACACGCAGTACCTTACGGACAGAGACTAAAAACAGGCTTTTAGAATTGGCAAAAACATTGCAGTTAACATTACCTGATAAAATGCGAAAATATGAGGTAATTAGGCGGTGGCTAAGCATTTAAAATTGCCTGAGATACAGTCTGACTCATTGGAAATGGCAAATATTCAGTTACAAATTAAACAAATGGAACATGAGAAAGAATTAAAGCAGCTTGAATACGAAAGAGATGGGGAGGAAAAAGAGAGAGAAGAAAGGAGAAAAGAAAGAATAGCCCGAGCAGAACAAAAAGAAAGATAAAGGGAGATACAGATCAGAGAAAAAGATAAAGAGAGAGAGTTTGAACTTCAGAAAATGACCATGAAACATGACAGTCAGTTAAAATTGGCAGCCGTAAAGGGAAACGTACAGTTGGATTATAGTGAAAAAGAGCTCCATTGTCAAAGGCTTGGTGGGGATCTATTTAAATATGTCCATGCAGTGCCAAGGTTTGATGAGAAGGAGGTAGAAGCCTTTTTCATTTCATTGGAGAAGGTGGCTAAACAAATGAAATAGCCACCAGGCATGTGGGTATTACTGATTCAAACTCAGCTGGTAGGTAGAGCTAGTGAAGTGTTTGCATCACTACCAGAGAAGGTATCTGGGATGTATGAGGAGGTGAAAAAATCCATCTTAGGTGCACATGAACTAGTGCCTGAAGCCTACAGACAAAGGTTTGAAAATGTAAGGAAAGAACCTGGTCAAACATACATGGAGTTTAAAAGGATGAAACAGAGTAATTTTGATAGGTGGATAAGGGCTTTGAAAACAGACTAAATGTATGAAGGTCTTAGAGAAATTATACTTTCGGAGGAGTTTAAACATTCAATTCCTGATGTAGTGAGAACTCATGTGGAAGAGCAGAGGGTTAAAACTGCAAAATTAGCAGCAGAAATGCCAGATGATTATGAATTAGTTCATAAATTAAAGCTTGGTTCATGACATCAGATTTAGCCTGTGAGGGATAGAAACTGGGGACATGAGAAATACTCAAGTGGTAGAGGTAAAGGAGATCTGATGGGAGATAATAAGGAGAGTGTACCTCAGATTAAAAAAGAAATCCAGCAGTGTGGAAAAGAAATGAAAAGTTTCAAATGTTTTCACTGTAATAAACTAGGCCATGTAAAGTCACAGTATTGGTGGTTGAAAAAATGCACTGGGAAGGCTAATGAGGTAAAACAGGATAAGACAGTGGGGTTTGTTAAAGTGGTAAAGGAAAGCCCAAGTGAAGCGAAGGAGGTGCAAAAGATTGTACAGCCTGATCAAGAGGTGATTGATAAGAAGGTGCCAGATGTCTTTAAAGAATTTACTTTTGTGTGTAAAGTTTACCCATGTGTATCAGGAGGAGCAGGTAAAGAAGTCACAATTTTAAGAGATACGGGAGCTAGTCAATCGTTAATGATAAGAGATGAGGAGTTATGTAGTTTGGGAAGAATATTAGCAGAAAAATTGGTAATATATGGAATTCAGGGTGAGAAGAGTAGTGTTCCATTATATAAGGCAAGGTTGGAAATATAGTTTATCTTGGGTAAAAATATATCTGGATCGCAGGTGGGAGTGATGCCTAATCTGGTTGATAAGCCAGTGGAAAATCAGATTACTGAAATGTTGAAAGACGAATGTCCTGGAATTTTTCCGGATTGTGTAGTAACAAGGTCGCAAAGTCACATGTTAAGACAAGAGGAGAAATCAAAGAGTGACGATAAAGTTGAAGTGCAATTATCAATCAATTTTTAATCAGATGGTTGAAAAAGAACAAGAACAGGTGGAGGATGAGGCGGATATTTTTAGTTCAGGAAAATTGGTGGCATTACAACAGAAAGATATAGAAATAAATGGCTGTATCAAAAGCATACACAGAAGAGGAATCTGAGTGTACACTGGAGTGTTATTACCGTAAAAATGATGTGTTGATAAGGAAATGGAGACTTTTACATATGCAGGCAGATGAAAAGTGGGCAGAAGTTCATCAAGTGGTATTGCTGGTAGGGTATAGAAAGGAGGTGTTGCGAGTAGCACATGAGGTACCAGTGGGAGGTAATTTGGGAATAAGGAAAACTCAAGCTAAAATCCAAAAACATTTTAATTGGCCTGGGCTACATAAAGATGTAGTTAAATTTTGTCGATCATGTCACACATGTCAAGTGATAGGGAAACCTCAAGTAGTGATAAAACCAGCACCCTTAATACCCATTCCAGCATTTGAGGAACCTTTTCAAGGGTCTTAATTGATTGCGTAGGACTGCTTCCTAAAATGAAAAGTGGGAATCAATATCTTTTGACGATAATGGATGTGTCGACTAGGTTTCCAGAGGCCATTCCAGTACGTAATATTACAGCTAAAAAGATTGTGGAAGAGTTACTTAAATTCTTTACTAGATATGGACTACCCACAGAAATACAATCAGATCAAGGATCAAATTCTACCTCAAAGTTATTCAAAGAAGTTATGGATGGCTTGAGAATAAAACAATTTAAATCAACTGGGTACCATCCAGAATCGCAAGGAGCGTTAGAAAGGTGGCATCAGACATAAAAGACAATGTTGAGGGTTTATTGTCACGATTATCCAGAGGATTCGGATAAAGGAATTCCATTTGTACTGTTTGCAATTAGGAATGCACCTAATGAGTCAACCAAATTCAGTCCTTTTGAACTAATGTTTGGTCCTGAGGTAAGAGGACCACTTAAATTGATTAAGGAAAAATTGGTGAGTGAGAAATTGGAACTTACATTATTGGATTACGTGTCAAATTGTAAGGAACGATTAAAAAGAGCAAGTGCATTGGCTCGACAGCATTTAAAAGTTGCAAATGTGATGAAATGGGTCGCGGACAAGAAATCAAAAGTTTGTAGTTTTGCTAGTGGAGATAAAGTTTTAGTATTGTTACCAGTGGTGAACCTTTAAAAGCAAGGCTTTGTGGACCTTATCAAATTGAAATGAAATTAAGTGAGGTGAATAATATGGTAAGAACGCCAGATAGAAGGAAAACTCACCGAGTGTGTCACGCGAATATGCTTAAAAGGTACTTTGAAAGGAAAGGAGAGCAAACGGGGGCATTTTAATGATTCTAACTCAAAGTGAAGAAGCGAATCCAGATGACTTTAAATTTGACATACCTCAAAGTAATGAGGATGTTCTTAAAAATTGGGATACATTGTTGAGTTATTTTCCAGAGGAAAAACGGATTGACCTGAAAGAGCTATTGATATCACATAGGCAAGTTTGTGGAGATAAGTTGGGAAGTACTAAAATGGCTATCCATGACGTAGATGTTGGAAATGCTGTTCCAATCAAACAACATCCATATAGACTTAACCCTTTTAAATTGGCACAGGTTAATAAAGAAATTGAGAGTATGCTTAAAAATGGCATAATTGAAGTGGGTTGCAACCAATGGAGCTTACCCATAGTAATGGTACCTAAACCGGACGGTACCCAACGGCTGTGTGTGGACTATAGAAAGGTTAATGCACGTTTGGAGGATTGCATTGAGAAAGTGGGACAATCAGCTTTTATTTCCAAACTGGATTTACTTAAAGATTACTGGCAGGTACCTTTATCCAAAAGGGCGAAGGAGATTTCAGCTTTTGTGATTCCAGATGGTATATATCAATTCAAAGTTATGTCTTTTGGCATGAAAAATACCCCAGTCACATTTCAACGGTTAACTAACAAAGTTGTTTCAGAATTACCCAATTGTGCAGTATACATCGACCATCTGGTAATTTTCAGCCAGGCATGGAAAGAACATTTAAAACATCTGATGGAGTTAGTCGATCGACTTCAGGAGGCGGGTTTGGTGGTAAACGTAGCCAAAAGTGAATTTGGAAAAGCCCAAGTCACTTTCCTTGGCAATACAATCGGACAGGGTCGAATGGTCATACGGGATGTGAAAACAAAAATTGAGGAATTTCCAATACCCTCGACATGAAGGGAAATAATGCGATTTCTTGGGATGATTGGATTTGATCGAACATTTGTGCACAATTTTTGCAGCATGGTTGCTCCACTGATGGACTTACTGAAGAAACGTCGAAAATTTCATTGGACAGCGGAGTTTCAACAGGCATTTGAAGGCCTGAAAGCTGTGATAACCAATGCTCCTGTGTTGGAGAATCACAAGGGACGCTGTGATCAGATTGAACTAAAGTATCTGACTTTAATGGGAACTGCCAAGGCGTAGAGAAATGGATGGATCATGCAGAGTCATTCTTGTCTAAAGAGACTGTCAATCGAGAAGGATTCCAGTTGGCGGAAGGAGAACATAAATGGACTGTGTTATTATTAAATGTTTGCGTGTGTTGTTTTTTGAAACAAAAAGTATACTTACTGTGTGCATTTCTTAATGGATAGTGAAAAGGTGAAAAATGAAACTATTTTGAAGTTGATTTTTTTTTGGGGGGGGGGGGAGTGTCATGGAAATGTCACTTTAAGAAATGTTTGTCTGCTCAAGTGGCTGTAGTGATGTCAGAGTGTGGATGGAGCTGAGCTCTGGCTCTGCTTTTTACTTTCGCTTTAGGCTGTTTGCTACAGGATGTGTTTAGTTTTGTTTTCAGAGAGAAGAGCTGCAGTGAAAGCCAGCAGATGTGCATGGGTCTCTCTACAAACTAAAGAGTATTCATTTGGATGATTTCAAAGTGATAACTGCTCTCAGTAGAGAATTTAAACCTGATCTCTGTGTTAAAAAGTGTCTTTTGTCTTCCGGATGTTGTTTGGGAATTTATTAAGGGTTATCTATAGAGTACTGTATTCTTTGGGGATTTATTGGTGTTGATAATTGTTCAGATATTTACTGTGGGTGTATAAAGTGTGAACTGGTTTCATAAATAAACATTGTTTTAATTTTAAAATACTGTCGATTTCTGTTGTATTACACCTGCAGAGTAAGCCCGTGTGTTCCCCATAACCACAATCTATTAAAAGTTGTGGGTCAGGTGAACTCCATGATACACTTTGGGGTTCTCTAAACCCTGGCCCATAACAATATGGGGAAGGATTGATTTACGCTACAAGAATAAGAGTCAGTTTGGGTAGGGATCTGGGTGTGGAATTCTTTTGTAAATATGACTTGCATCTGTCCTCAGGTGGGGGTCATCCTGCTAGCAGAGATGCTGGTTGACAGAAGAGGAATAGGGGAGAATGACAAGGCTGATTATTTGGAGGGGTTGGGATAACAAGCCTAAGGAGGTTGGGTTTTCTTTATTGGGGTTGAGGAGTGGTTGGTGGGGGTGGGGTGGGGAAGGGTTGTTGGCGAGAAGGCCGGGGGTGGGCTGCTAATGGTCAAGGTTTCTTTGTTGAGCTATTGGGCGGAGGGAGGCGGCGACGGCCATCTTGGAAAGGCCTGGAATCTGGATGAGGCAGGGCACCATGGGTTTCCCTGCAAACTAGGATATGGCAGATCCAGGTGGGCAGAGGGCCATGAGGCCCCCGACCAGACTGGTCACATGGAATGTGAGGGGATCGAATGTGAGAGGATTAAAAGATCTCGGGTTTGCCCTTTTAAAGAGCTCGAAGACAAATATAGTTTTCTTACCGGAAACCCACCTGAGGATTCGGGGCCAAATGAGGTTGAGGAAAGTCTTGGGTGGGACAAGTGTTCCATTCTGAATTCGAACTAATAAGAGGTTGGCCTTTTCAGTAGGTAACATAGTGGGAGATCCAGGTGGAAGATATGTGACAGTGAGTCGAAGGTTCCTTGTGGTTTTAGTGAATATGTACGCACCTAATTGGGAGGAACCGGAAGGTGCTGATGGCGGTCCCAGATTTGGATTCTTATCAGCTGATTATGGGGGTGGATTTTAATTGTGTTCTTGAGACTGGATAGGTCGTGCCCCAAGTACCTGAAGATATCGGAGATGGTGAAGGAGTTGATTGGGAACAGATGGGGGTTGTGGATCCATGGAGGTTTAGGCATTCGACAAGGAAGGAGATGTACATTTTTCTCACATGTACACTGGGTTTGCTCGCACATTGACTTATTCATAGTGGGGAAGGCATTGCTCCCTGGGGTGGTAGGGTGGGAATACATGGCAGTTGTCATGTCGGACCACGCTCCGGACTATGTGGATTTCTGTTTGGAGAGGGATTGCGCCCAGCAACCTCCGTGAAGTTTGGGTGTGGCATTGCTGGCGAATAAGGGGGCCTGGGAGAGGATAGAGTGCCTGTGGGAACATATGTGGAGTATAAGAGAGAGGAGGTCTCACTTTCCATGTTCTGGGAGGCATTAAAAGAGGTGATTAAGGGGGAGCTGATATTGATTTAGGCACACAGAGAGAAGGAGGGTAGGATGGGGAGGACAGAGGTTGGTAGATTTGCGGCGGAACTAGGGCCTCATCTAATGGAGATGTTTAATGATTCGGAGGAGCACAGGCTTCCATCTCTCTAATCCTGGAAAAGGATAATGATGCAGTGGAGTGTGGGTCTTATCAGCCCATATCGCTATTAAATGCCAATCAGGCCAAGGTGTTGGCAACTCGCTTGGAGGAATGTCTGCCGGAGATAGTAGTGTTACCCCCTTGGGGTTCGGAGCCTGAGGCAATAATCTCCATGGACGCGGAGAAAACGTTTGACCAGGTAGCATGGGTGTATTTCTTTGAGATACTGGGACGATTCGGGTTTGGACCCAGGTTCATTTCTTGGATCAGACTGCTGTTATGAGACCCCTACTGCGAGCGTTCGTACTGATGGATTAAGCTTGGGTTGGTAATATAGTGGGAGCTTGGGGTACATTCAATATTGTACAGGGGAACAAGGCAGGTGTGTTCACTTTCCCTGTTACCTTTTGCATTGGCAGTTGAACCACTCGCCGCTATCACACTGAGGTCATCGAAGGAGTTGAAGGGTATAGAGAGGGGACATATGGAGCACCAAGTGTCACTGCACTGGGACGACTTGCTGATGTATGTAACAGACCCCCTATCCAGTGTAGGAATGATTATGGAGATGTTCAGTAAGTTTGGCTTCTTTTCAGGGCGTAGACTTTTTAAAAAGATTTTTAGAGTACCCAATTATTTTTTGTTTTCCAATTAAGGGGCAATTTAGCGTGGCCAATCCACCTAACCTGCGCCTATTTGGGTTGTGGGGGTGAAACCCACGCAGACATGGGGAGAATGTGCAAACTCCACACGGGCAGTGGCCCAGGGCCGGGATTCGAACCCGGGTCCTCAGCATTGCAGTCCCAGTGCTATCCACTGCACTACATGCTGCCCCATTTCAGGGTGTAGACTTAATGTGGGGAAGAATGAGGTGTTTTGGTGATCCCCCAGGGACAGGTAGGAGGTCTGGAAAATTGCAGCTTCAGTTGGCTAGGTCAAGATTCAGGTATTTGGGCGTATAGGTAGATCACGACTGGGCATTGTTGCAGAAGTTGAATTTCGCCAGTCTGGTAGAAGGGAGATTTGAAGAGGTGGGATGTTCTACCGCTATCGCTGGCAGGGCAGGTTCCAATGGTGAAGATGGCGGTCCTCCCAAAATTCTTATTTTGTTTCCAGAGTCTCCCGGTCTTTTTACCTAAATATTTCTTTGGGAAGATTAATAAGCTGGTTTTGACCTTTGTTTGGGGAGGCAAGGCACCTTGGGTTTGGAGAGCGTTTTTGCAGAAGGATAGGCTGTCAGGGCAGTTGCCGTTGCTGAATTTGATGAACTGCAAGAAGGATCGGAAATGTGTCATGGAGGAAGAGTCATTTTGCGGGCCGATGGAACAAGCTTCCTGTCCAGGGTTGTGTTTGAGGGCATTGGTGATGGCTCCTTTTCCATTCTCACCAGCCAGGTACTTTATGGGTCCAGTGGCAGTAACCACGTCAAGAGTCTGGTACCAGTTTAGGCAACATTTCAAGCTAGAGATAATATTGTTGAGGGTGCTGATATGTGGAAACCACAGATTTTTCCCGGCGGGATTGGACCCAACGTACAGAGTCTGGGAACTCGAGGGAGGTTTAGGGATTTGTTTGTGGTGGGTAGATTTGCTGGGTTGGAGGAACTGGTGGAAAAGTTTCAACTCCTGGGGGGAAATGGGTTCAGGTATTATTGACAGTTTAGGAACTTTGTGTGGAAGGTGCTAGCTATGTTTCCTCAGTTGCCACCCACCTCATTGATGGACAAGGTAGTGTCAGAGGATGAGGTAGTGAAGGGGAAGATTTTGGATATCTATGGGCAATTGATGGAGAGGGAGATGGCACTGGAAGAGATAAAGAGGAAGTGGGAGGAAGTGTCCGGCGGTGAATTTGAAGGAGGGATGTGAAGTGAGTTGGCCTTTGCCTCCCTGATAGCTCGGAGGAGCATTGTGCCAAGGTGGTGGGCTCCGGAGCCGACAAGGATGACGGTGTGGGTGGGAGATCTGTCAGAGTTTCTGATTCTGGAGAAAATTAAGTCTGCCATTAAGGGATCAAAGGAAGGTTCTACTTGAGGTGAAGGCTGTTTATCTCCTTCAAGAATTGGTAGTCGTCAGCAAATAAGGGGGGGGGGGTTGCAAAATGAAACGGGGCTCAAAGGCTGGGATGGTGGGTTGTTTGTTTATTATGAAAATTGCATAAAGATGAGTGAATGTTGTGTGTATTGTAAAATGGAAAATGTCCGGAATATTTTTTTTTAAAAAGGAGAGAAACAATCAATTGCTTTTCTTCACAAACTCTTGCTAGCACAGAAATGAATTATTCGCAGCTAGATAAAGAGACTTTGAACATAATTTCTGGGGTAAGAAGATTGGCTTATCAACCCTTGATGACAATTTTTGGGCCGTATAAGGCATTCCTTCTTTCGCAGTTAGTAGATTGCAAAGATGGTCTTTGATATTGTCAGCACACACATACAATATCCAATATCGCAAGTCAGAGGAATTTGAAAATGCTGATGCTTTGTCAAGATTGCTGCTAGACGTGAAGCATGGCTCAGAACAATATTTAGTCCACGTCCTGTTTTTCTCACTAGTGAATAACGCACGTGTGACTTAATCGCAAGCTCAGAGATACACAAGAACTGACCCAGGGATAGGGAAGGAGATGGACCTTGCCCAAATGGAAGGATGCCAGACATCCATTAAAAATATCCCAACCTACATCACATGAAGACTTGAGTTGAGAGCACAGAATGGAGTTCTGTTATAGGGAATCGTGTGATTATTCCTCCATGCTTGCATAATAAAGTCCTTGACCAACTGAATGAGGGATATCCTGGTGTGGTGAGGATGAAGGAATTGGCATGCAGTTATTTTTGGTGGCAGGAGTAGATGCTCAAATTAAAGAGAGAGTGGGGCAATGTCAGTCCTGTGCTAAACTAAGAAACACTCCACCACCGCAACCATTACATTTGTGAGAATGGCTGGCACAACCGTGTTCGAGAATATTCACAGACTACGCTGGTCCAGTGGAGGATCACATGTTCCTAGTGATTGTGGATCCCGATCATGAAATCTATGATTGCAGAACAAACCATTGTAAAGCTAGACAAAATATTTGGTACACCGGAGAAGGTCAGTGACAATGATACTCAGTTCACTTCAAAGGAATTCAAGGACTACCTGAAGGGAAATGGTATTCACCACAACAAGTCAGCTCCGTATTATCCTGCAATAAATGGGTTGGCCGAACATTTCATTCAGTCATTGAAACATTCCATCAAGGCACCGAAGGACCAAGTTACATTGGCAAGAAGAGTGAACATATTATTAATGTCTTATTGAACACCGCACACACAATGACAGGGTTCACCAGCAATGCTGCTGTTCAGAAGGAAACTACGAACACCGTTTGATGTGTTAATACCACCGATACATCTGAGATTGTCAAACGATAACACAAGCATAGTTTGCGAGGAGAGAACAAAACTTTAAAAAGTGAGTATTCAATAAAGGAGAGCGAGTGCTAGCCAGAAGCTAGACCACCTGAGAGAAATGGGTACGTGGTGTGAACCTAGCAAATACAAGTCTAATATCATGAAAGAATTTGGCAATGTCAGACTGGCCAGCTACCAACTTCACTAAGTGAAATCGCTGAAACTTCTCAAAAAGTATTCCCATTGGCAAATCACAGCAGTGATACTTCTGAACAGAGACAAACTCAGCTGTGGTTCTGAGGAATCTTCAACACTAATTGAGATGGGCACTGAAGTAACTCCACATGAAGTATAGGCTGACAGTAGAGAAAGAAGACACTTCATAGGCCTCGAGTAACCAGGTTCCAAAATGTTTCCAAAAGAAATAGACGTCCACCTGAGAGGCCGTCTTATTAAGTTGTGTATATATATGGATAGAGATCATGGGTCTGTTGTATGAATGGTAAGTCATTGACAATGCATTAAAGACATTCCAGGGCCAGTTTAGCTCACTTGGCTGGACAGCTGGTTTGTGATGCAGAGCAAGGCTAGCAGCGCAGGTTTAATTACCACACCTGAGGTTATTCATGAATCCTTCTCAACTTTGCCACTCGCCTGACGTGTGATGATCCTCAGATTAAATCACCACCGTTCAGCTCTCCCCCTCAAAATCAACCAAAACGGGGAGGTCTCACCCTCCACGTTCTGGGAAGCGCTTAAGGCCGTACTAAGAGGGGAAATCATAGCCTACAAAGCGCAAAGAGATAGGGAGGAAAGGGTGGCTAGGCAGAAGCTGGTCGACTCCATACTGGAGGTAGACCATAAATACTCCGAGGCCCCGACTGTAGAACTCCTGGCGGAGAGAAAAGAATTACAAAGGAACTTTGACCTGCTCTCCACCAGGAAAGCAGTACACCAACTCCGCCAGGCACGCGGGGCCCTATACGAACACGGAGACAAAGCCAGCCGCCTGTTGGCCCACCAGCTGAGAAAGCAGGCAGCCAGCAGAGAAATTGCGCAAATCAGAGATACCAGAGGCACGTTGGAAACAGAACCAGAGAGGATTAACAAAACCTTCAAGGCCTTCTACCAAGAGCTGTACACCTCAGAGCCCCCAACGGGGAAGGCTGGGATGAACCGGTTTCTTGACGGACTGAACATACCAGTTGTGGGAGAGTGCAGAAAACGGGATCTGGAAGCACCACTAGCACTGGGAGAGATCATGGAGAGCATTAGCTCCATGCAGGCGGGGAAGGCGCCGGGACCGGACGGATTCCCGGCGGACTTCTACAAAAAATTTGCGGCAGCGCTGGCCCCGCACCTGCGGGAGATGTTCACAGACTCGCTAGCTAGGGGCACGTTGCCACCCACGTTAGCACAGGCCTCAATCTCGCTGATACCTAAGAAAGACAAAGACCCAACGGAATGTGGGTCATACAGACCCATATCTCTGCTGAATGCAGACGCCAAAATACTGGCCAAAATCCTAGCCAAAAGGCTAGAAGACTGTGTACCTGAGGTGGTCACAGAGGACCAGACGGGCTTTGTCAAAGGTAGACAGCTGACCGCGAACATCAGGCGCCTGCTGAACGTGATAATGACCCCCTCCGGGGAGAGAACACAAGAGGTGATCGTCTCCCTGGACGCAGAAAAGGCCTTCGACAGAGTCGAGTGGAAATACCTCATAGAGGTACTGGAGCGGTTCGGGCTTGGAACAGGGTTCACCGCTTGGGTAAAGCTCCTGTACAACGCTCCCATGGCGAGTGTACAGACCAACAATACCAACTCCCAATACTTCCAGCTGCACAGGGGCACCAGACAAGGATGCCCACTGTCCCCGCTGCTGTTCGCACTAGCAATTGAACCGCTAGCAATCGCGCTCAGGGCAGCAAAAAATTGGAGGGGGATCCGAAGGGGAGGTAGAGAGCACAGAGTCTCACTCTATGCGGATGATCTGCTCCTCTATATCTCGGACCCACAAAGCAGCATGGACGGAATCATCGCGCTCCTGAAAGAGTTTGGAGCCTTCTCGGGCTACAAACTCAACATGAGCAAAAGTGAGATCTTCCCAGTACACCCGCAAGGGGGCGGGGGGGGGGAGGGGGCAGCACTAAAGGGGCTGCCGTTCAAACAAGCCCGACATAAATTCCGCTACCTGGGGATCCAAATAGCCCATGACTGGAAAGGGATCCACAAATGGAACCTCACCAGCCTGACGGAGGAAGTTAAAAAGGACCTGCAAAGATGGAACACACTCCCGCTCTCCCTCGCGGGGAGAGTTCAGACGATCAAAATGAACGTACTGCCCAGGTTCCTCTTCCTGTTTAGATCCATTCCGATCTACATCCCCAAGGCCTTTTTCAAAGCGCTGGACAAACTCATCATGGCGTTCGTATGGGGGGGTAAAAATGCTAGGATCCCAAAGAAGGTCTTACAAAAAACAAAAACCAGGGGAGGTTAGCCCTCCCGAATCTACAATTCTACCACTGGGCAGCAACAGCCGAGCGAGTAAGGGGATGGATCCAGGAGCCAGAAGCTGAGTGGGTGCGTGCGGAGGAGGCCTCCTGCATGGGAACCTCCCTTCGGGCCCTCGCCACGGCAGCACTCCCATCCCCACCCAAAAAACACTCCAGCAGCCCAGTGGTGACAGCCACCCTCCAATCCTGGAACCAACTGCGGCAGCAACTTGGCCTGACCAAAATGTCGAACAGGGCTCCCATCTGCAACAACCATAGGTTCAAACCAGCACTGACCGACGCCACCTTCAAAAGGTGGAGGCAGGACGGGGGGGACACTGACAGTCAGGGACCTATACACGGACGACAGGATCGCAACACTGGACGAACTGACAGAGAAATTTCAGCTAGCTGGGGGGAACGAGCTACGGTACCTGCAGCTCAAAAACTTCCTACGAAAGGAGACAAGGACGTACCCACAACCGCCACGACAGACACTACTGGAAGACCTACTGGACGCAAGTATCCTAGAGAAAGGGAACTGTAGTGACATGTATGACCGACTGGTAGATAGGGACGACACCGTACTGGACGCAACAAGGAGGAAATGGGAGGACGACCTGGGGATGGAGATCGGGTGGGGACTCTGGAGCGAAGCACTGCATAGGGTCAACTCCACCTCCACGTGCGCAAGGCTCAGCCTGACGCAACTAAAAGTGGTACATAGAGCCCACTTAACAAGAACCCGTATGAGTAGGTTCTTCCCGGAGGTGGAAGACAGATGTGAACGGTGCCAAAGAGGCCCGGCCAACCACGCCCACATGTTCTGGTCTTGCCCCAGACTCGTGGAGTACTGGACAGCCTTCTTCGAGGTTATGTCCAAAGTGGTGGGAGTGAGGGTGGAGCCATGCCCGATAGTGGCGGTCTTCGGGGCTTCAGAACAGCCAGATCTATTCCTGGGGAGGAGGGCAGACGCCCTTGCCTTTGCCTCCCTGATCGCCCGCCGTAGAATCCTGTTTGGCTGGCGGTCAGCAGCACCGCCCAGAGCTGCGGACTGGCTGTCCGACCTCTCGGAATCTCTCCAAATGGAGAAAATCAAATTTGCCATCCGAGGGTCGGACGACGGCTTCCACAGAACGTGGGAGCCATTCATGCAACTGTTCCGGGACCTATTTGTGGCCAATGTACAAGAGGAAGAATAGTCGGGGGAAGGTAGCGGGAGGGGGGGGGCTACAGGTTCGTTACGGGGGTTCGATGGCTAGCTAAGGCCCAAAACCAAACTAAATAAACATGTCGAGGGGGGGGGGGGGGGGGGGGCGCAGTTACTACTACGAAGATGCTTACCTGTAAATATGTATGTTAATTTTTGCGTGTTTGTTTTTTTTCTTTTTTCTTTCTCCTAACAATTTGTAATTTGTTCAATATAAAATATGAAAACTGAATAAAAACATTTATAAAAAAAAAAAGCTCTCCCCCTCAAATAGGAAAGCAGCTGATGGTCATCTGGGACTATGGCGACTTTATCTTTACCTAAGAAGGACTGATTAAGTTGTATGTATATATTTTTTTGTTTCGTTTTTTATAAATTTAGTATACCTGCGGTATTGTGTGAAGCAAATAATGGCATGATGGGAAAACTAGTCAAGTCTTCTTGGTACAATTGAATTTAACCTAAGACACAGATTCAGAATACACATAGACAGCATGTCCTGAGAGTCTCGATAAGGCTTGAACCTAGTAGTCTTAATACATAACAAGCTGAACAACTATTTCTTCCTGTTCCTAAACAAATTCTTCCCTTTCTTAAAACAAAGACAAGATAATGATATGAAACTCAAGTCCCCTAAAGGTCAGCAAGGTGACGCCATTGTAACGATTATTACTTATGTTTTACTTTCAATCAAATTCCTGACCAAGCTGTATTCATGTTATCTTGATCCTATAATGTATAAGAATCGCCTTCTTTTCCTGTAATATCGCAGACTTGGGACGGACTCAGCAGTTTGTAATTGACTGCTTTCCGACTTCAAATCTCAGCCATACTGCTAGCAGTCAGTTCTAATTCGGAAATAAAGTTCAGTTTTGCTTACCTAATGAATGCTGTTTGAATTTCTCTATCACAGTCAAGACGCGGGGGAAATATAAAATACAACATTTGGCGCTGCGAGAAAAAATCCAATATCCTGAGTGAGCTTCCATGAGGGACTGAGAAAAAGTGATCAAAGCCATGACCGGAGTAAAGAGACAGACGCCGGCACAAGGTAAGATTGACCTTGGTCTCTCTCTCTCTCGGATCTGTGCTGCGACCCCTCATCCCTGTCGGAAGTAACTAAACAGGTGACGGTTCTCGAATCTAAATTTGACTGTGAGTACATTTTTTTTGTGTAATTAGCCGCAGGTCAGGGACCTTGTTGATCTCATTTTTCATTCGCATCAGATTTATACAGGCTGTCAATAAATTTGGGTCAGGGACCCTTTGATTAAGTTTTGGGGTCAGGGACCCTGTCAGTAATTTTTTGGGGTCAAGGATCCTCCAATTTGATTTGGTACCAGAAATTTTGTTTGAGCATTTTTTTTGCCTGGGGCACATTTTACTGACATTGTGAGACAAACTTTAGACAAAACTAGCGGCAATTCCCCTCTGTTTTTCATGTGTTTAGAAACCCCTTCTCAAGAACGTAATATTCGAGGATTGGCGGGCAGCGCTGCTTTAAACAATAAATTAGGTAATGATATCTGGCCACTAGGTTACACAGGGATCTTGGAACTTTGACAATAGCATTGATGCAGAAAAAAAAAGCAATCTGGAAAACAAAATGCCGGTTTCAAATTGTTTAATTTTACAGTGAAAAAAACAGTCCACTTAACGCAATGAACAATCACAATGAGTTGGAGAGATAAAGCCCGCAAAAGAGATATTAATGAGTGTGTGAACGGTAAATTGAAAAATTGGGAGACTTTAAAATTGTAATGTGAGCTTTGGTCAAAATGATAAAAAGCAATCTGGCAATAAGAAACCTCCTCTCACCAGACAAATAGGGCTAGCTCGTAAGATTATAGGAAAGGAGGATCCTCCCAGTTGCTCTGGCATGCCGATGTTCCCCTATTCAAGCGATACGGAAGATGAGGAGAATTTGAACCCTGGACCCCACCCTCATTTTGCGCTCCCCGATCTTACAATTCCACTTTCCCAAGTCCTGACTCCCACTTCTGATCCCATTACCAATGAAACTCCTGCTAACGTATCCCCCTTAGCGACACGCACTCGGTCACAGACGCAAGCCGTAAATATCGAACAACCCTTCTCTACGGAAGACATGATAATTGACTAAAAGGTGTTGATTAAAAGATCCACAATAAGGAAATTATAGAAGTGAAGTTAATAAGTTATCAATTTAGAAGCATGCTGGTAATAATGACTGGATTTTAACATTGCTTTTGAATGAAATTTAGTAGATCAGATGATGTTAACTAACTACTGCTTGGAATGTTGTACTGGCCTTATTATGATAACAAGTGGTTCTTCTGAAGGACAACAAAATGCGTACTCGAATTGTTTTTAAACTATTGGCAAAACATTCATATTTCCTCTTGCAAATGTTCCCAAGCTTCCCAAAATGTTCCAAAGTTGTTCAGTTCACACTATATCAGTTTAAAAGAAAGTAACTTTACGAATAAGAGTAATTGAAATATGAATAAGTTTTTAGATTGCGTGAAAAGACGTAAATGGCATCACGCCAAGTTCTCCGCCCCTTAGATTCTGCAGGAAACATTAACCATTTCAGCAGATAGTTGGTCTTTTCTGAATTGACAAACGAAGAAATAAATCTCAGAGAACAGCTAATTAATCAGTGCAAATTGACTTAAATGGAATAACACAGATAAAGTTTTCGAAAGAGAATGAAAAATGTTTTTGTTCAAAATTTGTCCGCAAGGACAAGAGACAGGAACTGTTAGAGAGCGTGAAAGAGAGCGAGTCAGGGAGAGGCAGAGATGGAGAGGTAGGCAGATAAAGAGAAAGAGCAACAAGAGTTCCAAAGACAGACAGAGTTATGTAGAGAGGGAGAGAGATAGATAAGAGAGAGAGGGAAAGAATTCATATTTCATTTTTCAGACTTTGACTTTAAAAATTATGTTTCAAGCTGTGATTATTTGAAAGAGGTAAGAAGATATCGATGCCAACATGGTCCTTGTTATTACTTGAAACCTTCGCGATAAAAGGTTCCCGTTAACTTTGTAAGGCGGGTTACACAGAATCTTTACAGTGTCACCTTCGAGCTGTTAATTGGTTTGCATGGAGCACGATTACTCCGTGATTTAAATTATAATCTCCTGCAGATGCGGATAACTCTGCTTAATAACACATAAACAGGGCAAAAAGCGTGACATAAAACATCACACACGTAATTTCCTTAATCAATTGTTAAAATTGTAATCGGAAGGACCATCTGGCATCAGACAAAGTGTGCAATGGGTAAAACTTTAGATACAACTTTTTTAAATGGCAGCGTACTGCAAACGCTGTGTGAACAACTAAAAGCCTATCAACAGTGATAGAAGCTCAACAAGTGATTTAGGAAAATAATAGGGGGTCAACTGCTAAAAAGTTAGTTGCTCTATGAAGGGAATATTGTCCAAAATTGAAGGATGCCTCCTTGTTAGCCAGCTGGCAGGATAAAGAATTAAAATTGAGTATAGAATTGACAGGTCTTGAAAACGGAATGCGCATTTTTCATTTCATTTTTCATATGGAAAAGAACCAAGTTAGGCTATCCACCTTGATTAGAAAGTTGCTGATTAGACACTGCAAATTCGGAGCGGTAATACATGCATTGATAATGGTATGTTTATAGAACTGTCTCAAATACGAGGTCACCAGCTGCAGAATTTAATAACTTCTGTGCCTGCGCCTGATTGCTGTGTTCTATGCTGGCAGCTAACGTTAACCCTGAGTACCACTGTTTAAAACACCCGATAGAGTCCAGATGAGAGAATATAGTGACCCAAGCCTTGATAACCGCATTACTATATCACCTATCCCGCAGGCCCAGCTTCGAAACTTTCCCCTATTCACTACTCCACAGTGGTGGTCGATTGATTTTGATCCCTCACACTTTTCACCTCCCTTAGATATTCCCAATCCACATGTCACTCTTTGCTACGATCATACAGTATGCTCGCCCGATTTGGAGAGCATTTACCAAGACAAAAGAAGGGTCTGCCTTTCTTGTCGATTTACCCCACAGACTATGGCGTCAGTCGAGAACTGTGTCACCCCACGTGACCCTTTCTGTCAACGAAGGCTACAATGCCAAGTCCTTGGGATTTCTGGCAGCTGCACTAAGAGGACAAGCTGATCCTTTCCTTAATGATAGTCAAACCCTATCCGCAGGCACTTTAGAATATTTTAAACGCCCATTTGTCCACATTGGCACACTGCACCATCATCATTCAACCCAATCTACAACTTTTGAAATACCCGCAGATTTATGGGCAGCCCCCAAACACGAAGTTGGTCTCACTAATGTCCCTCCTGTTGTTATTAGAATCAAACCTAATATGCCCTTACCCTCTATTTCACAGTACCCTTTGCGTCCCGAGGCTGAAGAAGGAGTCTCGGTTATGATTCAATCGTCCCTTCAACAGGGAATTCTGATACCATGCCAATCCCCCTGTAACACCCCGATTCTTCCAGTTCCTAAGATAGGTAGACCATCCGAATGGCGTTTGGTCACTCCCATTTAGCGACATTAGCACCTCCTGGTGGCTCCACCATCATTCAATATGTTGATGACTTACTCCTTGCCAGCCCTGATTTCATCGCTAACCAGCGTGACACCTTTCACCTGCTCATCCGTCTCCAGTCATGGGGATATGTGATCCCGCCCGCTAAAGTTCATAAAGGCCGGGTTTCCGGTTGCGGCTATGACCAGCTAAGTCGCACGTTTGGCTGCCCCTGTTAGGAAGGTGTTTTCGGGCCGATTGGAGGGCCCCTAACGGCGCTGGAACGGCAATTCCCGGTGGGGGAAGGTTCCCAGAGGAGAACCCCGTCAAATTTATGGTCGTCACCCGAAGTGGGGCAGGAAAAAAAGCGGCAGCAGCTCCCCGAAAAAAGCGGGGGAAGAAATCCAAAATGGCGGCCGGCGGCGCACCCGAGGACTGGAGGACATGGGCGGCGGAGCAGCAGGCCGCTCTCCTGCGCTTCTTCACGGAGCTGAAAGTGGAGCTGCTGGAGTCGATGAACGCGACGACCACCAGGCTGATGGGGGCGCAGGCGACCCAAGAGGCGTCAATTCGGGAGCTGCAGCAGGAGATGACTGTGAGGGAGGAGGAGGCCACGGTCCTCGTGGGAAAGGTGGAGGTGCACGAGGCACTCCACCTGAGATGGCAAAACCGATTGGAGGAGATGGATACCCGCATGAGGCGGAAAAACCTGAGGATCCTGGGCCTGGCAGAAGGGCTGGAGGGGTCGGACCTCCAGGGGTATGTGGCAGAAATGCTGGGCTCACTGATGGGGGCAGGGGCCGTCCCTTCGCCCCTGGAATTGGAGGAGGCCTACAGAGTAATGGCCAGGAAGCCAAGAGCAAACGAACCCCCGAGGGCGGTGCTGGTTCGGTTCCAGCGATTCAGTGACCGGGAGAGGGTGCTGAGGTGGGCCAAGAGAGAGAGAGGAGCAGCAAATGGGAGAACTCGACGGTGAGGATCTTTCAGGACTGGAGTGCGGAGGTGGCAAAGCGGCGGGCCCGGTTCAACCGGACGAAGGCGGTGCTGCATGCCAAGAGAATTAGATTCGGGATGCTGCAGCCAGCGCGCTTGTGGGTGACCTACAAGGACCAGCACCACTATTTCGAGTCCCCGGAGGAGGCGTGGGCCTTTGTCCAGGAAGAAAAGCTGGACTCGAACTAGAACCAGGGGATACTTGGCGGTCGTTGCCGCTCTGGTACTTTAAGCTGGACACGTGGCTTTCTGTTGGTTGGATTTTCACTTGGCCGTATTTTTGGACCCTTTTTGTTCTCTATACCAGTTTTTTCTCTCTTTTTCCTGTTATTTATAATGTTATGGTGGGAGGGCGGGGTGGGGGGGGAGTGCCGGGGGTATGTGTTTCTTGTGGGGTTTTTGGTTGTTTTGTATTTATCGGTGGGAGATCGGGGACGGGGGTGGAACTGAAGATGGAGGGGCGGGGAGGGGCAGGGCGAAAGCGCGGGCTTTCCTCTGGTTTCCCGCGCACGGGGCAGAGGAGGGAGGGGGGTGGGAGTAAGGGGCGTGGTCAGCAATGGCTCCCTTTCCCGCGCTGGAGAGGGGTCAAGGAGGGGTGGTAAGGGGGGGGGCGTCCCCCATGCCGGGAGGAGCCGGAGTGTGGCAGGGGCAGCCGGGTCAGCGTAAACCAGCTGACTCACGGAAGTACTATGGAGGGTGCGTCGCGGCTAGGAAGGGTCCTAGCCTGGGGGGGGAGGGGGGGAAGGGGGGGGGGGGCCACCGGGTTGCTGCTGAAAAGGCCAGGGAGGGGAAGTTGAGGACTGGAGGGGTGGGGGGGGGGGGCACCATCGCCATGGGGAGCGGGTCAGAAAGGGAGGGCTGACTCGGGGCGAGCAGGTGACAGGATATGGCTAGTCGGCAGGGGAAAGGGGCGGGCTGCCCTTCGACCCGGCTGATCACTTGGAATGTGAGGGGGCTGAATGGGCCGGTCAAGAGAACGAGAGTAATCTCGCATTTGAAGGGGCTGAAGGCGGATGTAGCAATGCTACAAGAGACCCATTTGAAGGTGGCGGACCAGGTCCGCCTGAGAAGGGGGTGGGTGGGACAAGTGTTCCACTCAGGACTGGACGTAAAGAACCGAGGGGTGGCGATCCTGGTAGGGAAGAGGGTGTAGTTCGTGGCGGCGGAGGTGGTGGCGGATAAAGAGGGTAGATATGTCATGGTGAAGGGTAGGCTGCAGGGGGAGAAAGTGGTGATGGTTAACGTGTATGCCCCGAACTGGGACGACGCTGGCTTCATGAGGCGCCTACTGGGCCTCATTCCGGACCTGGAGGCAGGGGGCCTGATCATGGGGGGGGACTTCAACACAGTGCTGGACCCCGTGTTGGACAGATCGAGTTCAAGGACGAGTAGGAGGCCGGCAGCGGCAGAAGTGTTAAAGGGGTTTATGGAGCAGATGGGAGGGGTGGACCCCTGGAGGTTTGGGAGGCCGAGGGCGAGGGAGTATTCCTTTTTCTCCCATGTCCACAGAGTCTATTCTAGAATTGACTTTTTTGTATTAAGCAGGGGACTGATCCCGAAGTGGAGTACTCGGCCATAGCGGTCTCAGACCACGCGCCACACTGGGTAGATTTGGAAATGGGAGAGGTGCGGGACCAGCGTCCGCTGTGGCGTCTGGATGTGGGGTTGCTGGCGGATGAGGAGGTGTGTAAGAGGGTCCGGAAGAGCATTGAGAGATATCTGGACATTAATGACACGGGGGAGGTGCAGGTGGGGATGGTATGGGAGGCCCTGAAGGCGGTGATCCGGGGGGAGCTGATCTCCATACGGGCACATAGGGAAAGGAGGGAGTGACAGGAGAGGGAGAGGCTGGTGGGGGAGCTTCTGGACGTGGATAGGAAATATGCGGAGGCACCAGAGGAGGGGCTGCTGGGGGAACGGCGTAGTTTGCAGGCTAAGTTTGACCTGTTGACCACCAGAAAGGCGGAGACACAGTGGAGAAGGGCGCAGGGCGCGGTTTATGAGTATGGGGAGAAGGCGAGTAGGATGCTGGCGCATCAGCTCCGCAAGCGGGATGCGGCTAGAGAAATTGGGGGAGTAAGGGAGAGGGGTGGGAACATAGTGCAGAAGGGGCCAGAAGTAAATGGGGTTTTCAGAGACTTCTAT